>NW_021849915.1:513558-538731 GCF_003651465.1 Formica exsecta
AATTAAAATTTAATTAAAATATTAAATTTGTTTATACTTGCAAATAAATTTTTTAAATAACTATATAATATACATACAAATTTTGTTGTAGTAATTGTACAAAATTAGGTTATAATTTATTGCTTGCATTTATTGCTAATATTTGGCTTGCATTTCTTGATTTTTGTTCTTCGTGAGGCAATTGAAATTATTTTATTTATCTTCCCGATATACTTTATGTTATAGAGTTTTTAATATATAACAAATTGTCTAAAATTTTTATAGATTTTTTAAATAAGATCGTGTATATAAAAATATCTAAATACATTAATCGATTTTATAGTTTTTATATATAAAGGAAATATTATAACATATAATAGAATTATTACAACTTTTTTGCATATTTATTTAACTAACATTTTATAACATTTTAAGACATTTAATTGATATTATTATTTATTTATTTAATTATATAAAATATTCTCATTGCGTCATTATGACGTTAAGCTTTTGAAAAGTAGTAATTGGTACTTCCTTTTCTTTTTTATTGAATAGGAATTGTCATTTGGATCGTAATAATGACGTACGTTACAATCGTTATGCAAAACTGAAAGAAAACATATCAATTAATTTTTATTGAATAAGAAAATAATTCTATAAATAAAAATTTATTTAATTTTTATTAATTTATTAAAATAAGAAAAATAAAAAATAAAAGAATAGAAACTATTACATGATGTATGTTGTGACAGAAAATGCTAATAACAATTTTGATAATTACAAGCAGTTTTAAAAGAAAGTTCCTGAGTTTTTTATGACTTTATAATTTAAAACACAGTAGAAAAATAAACCAGTGGAAAAAGATAAATAAACCTTTCGAAGAAAATTATTTCCAAAGTCAAAGAGACCCATTCCTGTGAACTTCAATGGATGATGTATTGCTTGCAAAGTAAACTGATAAATCTGTAGTTAAATAATAGTTTTTCAATTGTGTAATTAGTTTGTCGCATTAATATTTTTCTCTTGTTATTAAAATATTTTTACCTCTTTCCATATATCAGCATATTGAAGAATATTTGTTAGTTGATGAATTATTTGTTCAATTTTGTTAGCCTAAAATTTGTTATTTAATACTATCAAAGATATATTTAAGAAAATAATTTAGTATAAATATATATCTTTTTATAAAAAATTACGTTGATTTTACCTTCATTTTGACACTCTCAGATATGTAATTTACAACATAGAGCCTTAATGACAATGTGAAAACCCAGCAACTAACATTAAGCCAAATGTTTACTGATACTTTATATCGATATTCTTGCAATAGCATTATGCTCATACTATAACAAAAACCTGTTAAGTACATAAAATAAGACGCCATTTCGAGAGTCATTTGTGTTCCAAACATCAAGTTTAATTGCCGAGCAATGCGACATAATTCTAAATGAAGATGCCTACAAAAAAACAAAAATATTTTGTTACTATAAAAATGTTAAAATTGTTTTCATGTATATTTTGTGAAATTTGTAAAAAATAATTTTTGCAATTCATTGTTGATTATTTCTAGGCATAATGCTCAATCAAATTTTATTATCAGGTTAGAACCCAATCGATAATTTATCCGAATGTGCGTGTATCGATTTACATTGAAGTCCATAACGTTCGCTTGTAATTATATTGATGAAGGACAGCTACAGGTTTTTTCCATGTACACCTGAGCCCATGCTTCTCTTTCACTAATAGATATTGCATGTGCTCGTTTACTTTGTCAAATCTGTTGCCAATATACCTGCATTATAAGGAAAATATCTTAGACATTGTAGAATATATATAAAAAACATCCGTTTTATATATTTGAAGATGAGAAGTTTTTTATTAAATATATAAATAAATTTCTTTATTTAACGAGACCATTTAGGAAATATAAATAATATACGAACCATAATAAGAAAATAAATAATACATCCATGAATGCATTGATGTAAAGACAATGATTTACTATGCTAGCTAGAAGAAATCCTTGAAGAGTCGTAATGCTATATATAATCCATCCAATTATTATTCGTTTTGACCACATATGCACATCTTGATACATTTTTGGAGTGCCGAGCTCTTCCAAAGTATCGTCCACAGCATTAAGCCTTTTCATTATTATTTCAAATATCTAAAAAAAGTTGGGCAATATTTTAAAATGTGTATATGATACAATTATATTTTTATGATGTAAAATATAATTACGCTTATAATTTTTTAAGAAATTTAGAAGAAATTGGTCAGAAAAGAATGTTAATTGTTTGCAAAATTGCTATATTGAGGTTTTTAATGTTATTAAATATAACTTTAATATATATGAAAAAGATATATATGCACTCTATAAAAATAAAGGAAATATAATTGTACCTTTTGATAGTAGAAATTCCTAAATACGGATATGGCCGTAATAAAGATGTCAATATTTATAAGGACTATACCGATGTCGGATCCAAATAAAAATTTCCATGTGAAAAGAGTTATCGTATAATAAAAAATGTAAGCATAAATAAACCAGATTATAAAAAAATATAAAATACTTAAATATGTGCTCCATCGAATCCTTGGCTTTTCTTGTTTCGTAGGATAGAAACCTACACCCATAACGAAGCATATGACAAAAAAAGGACGCAAGACTTGTTGGATGGTCATAATCATTTCTACTGTCACGAACATACTGTCACTGACTCTCTATTCAAACCTACTCGCAGGGCGCATCGCGCGATTGCATCGATAAACAATGACAGTGTGGATTCCCTATTATAGATAATTTTAGTATACATTTTTTACAGCACTTACTTATATTAAAATGATTGATTTATTAATATGAGCGGAAGTAAAGAAGAAATTTTTATATAGAAATTTATCACATATATAATAAAATACATATATTTTCTTAAAAAGGCGCGCATAAATACGATATCAGAAAATGTTTTCACAGTTTATTCTTACATATATTTGCATAATTTTTCTTAATTAATTTTTATCAATTACATCATCATACGGCAATAAATCTCCAGCAATTATATGCATTTGTATTACAATCACCAACACAGTCGCAATTGTTACATAGAACTGAAAAATATGTTTTTCTTTTACATGACAGAAATAAGATTGTTTCAGTTTATATAAATTGAAAAGAAGATCTGAGATATAAAATATAATGATGAAAAACGTATATTGCGCTTATTATAGACATACAAAAATCAAAATACATATTTTTTTAACATTATTTAAGTATTTTTGTCATCTAAAAAGGATTCAACACAATATTTTAACTTTTATAAAAGTCGACATATATTATTTTATATTTTTGCAAAATATCCAACATACCTTACGAATGAAATCATAACCAAAATAGAAAAGTCCCATACCATAAAATTTTACTTCCCTTCGTTTTATTTGTAGTATAAATTGTAGAATCTGAATTTAAATAAATAATCGGATATAAATATGAGATACCATGCATACAGGATGTTCTATGAAATTATGCAGCAACAATTTACCTGCTCCCGTAAGTCTTTATCCGAATTGTTGTTGGACAATTTATAAAGAATTGCTACTGTCTCATTTGTCTGAAATCATATAAAATTGTAGTCTACAAATTACATCGAAAGTTTTAGATAAAAAAATAAAATCAAGTAAATTAATGAAAGTTTAGATAAAAAAATAAAATCAAATAAATTAATGAAAATTATTCAATGCTGTAAAATTTGTAAAATTTATTATTGTTGTTGTTGATTAAAGTATTTTTAATGATTAATAATTAATGATTAATGATTAATAACTCTATTCTGTTATACCTTATCGCAAATTATTTGACAGATATGATTTAATGCGAGAAGTTTCGCAGTGTATACAACGACCCAGACATAAATGAAAAAGTTATTTAGGAAATGTTCAAATGTATCTTTATTTTTATCTATATGTGTCGTGTAAAACTCGCAACACAATTCCACAAAGAACGCGAAATAAAATGCCATTTGCATTGTCATTGGTATACTGAATATTTCGTTCAACTCGCGTGATATGAAGCATAATTCCAGATGAACGTGCCTGTAATCAAATTGTAATTGTTATAATCAAATTAAACTACAAATACGTTCAAGCTTGGCAAAAAATATTTTTGATGTAAAAGCGCAATTATTTTTTTAATTATAAGATATCAAAGTTTTAATTTGAAGTTTTAATAAAAATATAAAGTTAATGTGTACTTTGCAATTACATTAAAATCCACCCGTATTGTCTATATTTTTTTTGTTCTTCTGTTCTTTGCTGACTACCTAAGATTAATTTATTTTGTCTTCTAGTACACATTGCGTCATCTTTAAGCAGATCACGAATGTGCTCGTTGATTTGATGAAATCTGAAATTTAATGAAAAACTAAAGTTAAAAAAGAATCTGTTATCTACAATTTTAAAAACTAAAATCTGGACACACACACACACATATATATATATAATATATTATTTATATATATAACATTTTCTTTTCTCTTTTCTTCTCTTTTTTCGTCAACTGTTTATTATTTATTATACATATATATTATAATTTATTTTTATGCAGACTAATAATTTTATTCTATAATTTTTTGGCAATTTTATATATACTATACTTATCAAACTAACAATTAACAAAATATTAATTTAGATTATATAAAAGAAAAATTTCAAAGTATTAAAAGAAATCTAAAAGATAAAGAGAATAATGATATGAAAAGATTTGAAAGATCTAGTCTTTTAAAAATCTTTTTTTTGTTACATATATATTATTTATAAAAAAGCTTTACGAAACTGCACATATATACTCACCTCAGGATAACTCCCCAAATTAAACCATTAAGGACATTTACGTGGAACATATGATTTGCTACAAACGGAACACAAATATCACTGATGCTGAAATATTCATAGTTCATCCATAAATAATCGCATATATTCATAAAAAAAGTTAATAAAATCCATCCTATTGTTATTCGAATTGTCCATCTATATAACCGTCAGCATTCCTTTGACGTTCCGAGCACTTCCAGCGTATCATCCATGATAGAAAGTTTATATAAACACGTTTTCAATTTCTTAAAGAATAATATAATTTGGTTAATTTAAAATGTAAAAAACAATATAAATTATAAATTGTATTTCTTTTCTAAATATTTCATTTGTGATGATAATACAATTATTGAAACTGATTTATTAAAAACATTACTTAACATTGATATTTATCTATCCATTTAAAGAATGAGATTATGCTTTCAATAAAAAGTATCCTATTATATAAAGGTTTAAGTATAACAAATTTGAGCAATATAATTTATAATTCTTACCTTAAAACGAAACAAGCTGACAGATATTGACAGAATCGCACTAAATATTACTATTATATTAATCAAGGATAACATGTATATGTGTATAGCAGCATAACCAGTGTAAATTAAATAATAGAAGAGATACACATAAAAACTCCATGCGATTAAAAAATACAAACAAGTGAGATATGGCCTGGGTCGTCCAAGAGGATATTCGAAAAAACCCAAGCCGGAGAATGATCCGACGATCAATAGTGGTGACAGCGCTGCCTGAATTGACATGGTTTTCGAAATCATAAATTTAAATTATATTTTGTAATGCGAAATATGAATACGCGAGATACTTTGTGATAATATTTGCGAAAATTTAAAAATTGTTTTCACTTTCTTTTTTCGCACATCCTACAGGAAACTTTACAAGAATTATACTGCGAAATATGTGGAATTAACATTCGATCGATGAATATTGAACCGTAGAAGAATAAACAGATGGATAATCTAAATTAAATGACTGTTAGTGCGCACAATTATCTATACATATGGCTATTTTATAAAGGGTAAATAATTATAACTAAAAAGTTTTGCTATATTATGTCTTCATATAGATATTGAAGAACTCTGCATAATTTGTACAAAAATAATCTTTAGGTGAAATGGTTTAAATTGTAAGGATTGACAATTTTCGAATTAAAATTTCATTATTAATATAAATATTAAATATGTAGGTATATAATTTAATTTTTAATGCTGAGAAATATTGATGTATCTTGTTAAAAAAATTGGATACATAATTGTGTTCAGAAATATTTATATAATTAATTTATCGAGGATATAAAATATGTTTGTATTATAAAATTGCATTATAATCTCATATTACTATGTAACCACTATTCTGCAAGCTTTTTGAATAATATTTAATTGGTATAATCACATATACAAAATCTTAATATATTGTTGAACTTAATATGTTAGTTTTCTTGCTCTCTTTTTTAAGAATTATTATTATTCCATTGCTACAGACATTTGCACCATGATAATGACGTAAGTTAGAACCGTCATGCAAAACTAGAAAAAAAATCATATCAATTAACTTTTGTCGAATAAATAAAAGCAATTTATCGGAATGTAAAGGAAAGCCAAAAAAGAAACTATATGTAGTATAGAAAGATAGTAATAACAATTTGATGATAAAGATAATTTTGAAATTAATTTTCTTTGAATTCTTATAATTTATATATTTGAAATATGGAATAAGAACGATAAAATAAGAAAATAACAAAGATAAACCTTTCGAAGAAAGTCATTGCCAAAATGGAAAAGATTCATTGCAGTAAACTCCAACGGATGATACATTGTTTGCAATGAAAATTGATAAATCTGTATAAACCGATAACCGTTATTTTATAAATATTAATAAATTTGTTTTATTTCTCTTATTTTGTACGCAATTAGAATATTTTTTACCTCCTTCCAAATGTCAGCATATTGAAGAATATTTGTTAGTTGATGAATTATCTTGTCGATTTTCTTAAACTGAAAAATTCGGGATTTACTACTAATATGTTTTAAATAAAAATTGAGAATATGTATTTTTAACAAGGACTGTATGTGTGTGCGTTGTTTTACCTTAACTTTAATACTCTCATAAATGTGATTTATGATGTAGAGTCTCACTATTAATGTGGAAGTCCAGTATATAACATTAATCCACGTGTATGTTGGTATTTGTTCTCGATGTTCCTGCACTTGCATCACGAATAAGCCGTAACACATTGTTGATATGCTTGCAAAGTAGGATGTCATTTCTAAAGTTATTTGCATTCCAAACATCGAATTCCATTCACGAGCGATGCGACATAATTCTAAATGAAGATGCCTATCGACAGATATATATATTTTATTACTAGAAAGCCATATTTTATTTCTATAAACTATTATGCATTGCGAGAGTTCATATAAAAGTGATTCTCTTAATTAATTATTTTCGGAAATACAAATTTCTATCAAATTTTATTATTAAATGACCATCTCGAGACTAATAATCTTTTCGAACATATGCGTATACCAATTTACATTAAGACCCAAAACGTTGTTTTGTAATCGTGAGTACATAAAGTATATCGATGTAGACCGGCAACAGGTTTCTTCCATGTACGTTTAAATTTGTACTCCTCTTTCACCACCAGACATTGCATATGCTCGTTTATTTTGTCAAATCTGTTACCGATATACCTGTATTACAACATTTTGCGCAAATTATATATAATACGTTATTGCCAAAAATATTACAAAATACTTTTTTGTGATACGTACAATTTATCTTTAATTTATCTTAGTATCAAGATTGTAAAAGGGCAAAATATATATACTAAATATTATTACAAACTAAATAATATTACAAACCATAAAATAAAAATAAAGAATAAATTTACAAACGCGTTTATGTGGCCACAATAATTTATTATATGAGCTGCAAGGAATCCCCAAATATCTTGTTTTAAACTAAACCACCATAGCGTATCGTAAAAGTTTGTACTAAGACTATATACAATCCATCCAATTATGACTTGTTTCGATCGCGTATACATCTTTCGATACATTTTTGGAGTGCCCAATTCTTCCAAAGTATCATCCACAATAGCAAACCTTTTCAGGCATATTTCAAATCTCTAAAAAATATCATAAGCAGACAATAATTTAACATGATTTGTGACACACTCATTTTTTTCATTCTCTTTCTTTTTCTTTTTTTTATGATATAAAGTATAATTATGTGCAACCATTAAAAAAATTTAAGAAATATTGTTTGAGAAGAATTTTAATATTTTTTACAAAATAGCGCGTGCGCGCAATATATACAAAACTATATGTTTAATGTTATAAAATATAATTAATATTAGATATACGTGTATAATTTAAATATAAATTCTAAAAATATATTATTGTACCTTTTGATGATAGAAAGTCATAATCACAGATATAACAGTGATAAAGATATTAATCTCTACAGTAAATGCAACGATGTCAGATCGAAATAATACTTTCCATGTAAAAAGAGTGATTATATAGTAGAAAAGATAAGCATAAATAAACCAAACTATTAATGAATATAAAATACTCAAGAAAACAATCCACCAAGTTCTTGAATTTGATTGTTTTATAGGATAGATTCCTAAACCTATAATAAAGCACGTAACGAAAAAAGGACGTAAGGTCTGTTGAATAGTGGCCGTCATGGTGATCACTGCTGCTTGATTAACGTAACACTGACTGTCTGTCCAAACTCATTTGTTGGATATATCGCGATTATATCAATTTGCAACGCGATAATGGATTTTTGCGATATATGTATGCATATTGGTACGTTCTCTTTGTAGCACTTACTTATATTAAAATGATCGATTTCCATACAACATAGAACATTGCAGCAACATTATCGCAATGCTATATGGGTTTACTTTAATGAGTGATGGAAATGATTCATCAATAATTCTTCCATACTGCACATCATAAAAATAATGCTGCAAAATCATTTTTTGCATATTTTTTTCTATATGAAACACATTCAATGCTGATTATATCACTATGTTTTTATATATCGTAACTTTTTATTATGTATTATGATATTTTACGCATGTAATAAGATCGGCATCATAGTGATACAGCTTTCATAGATTAACTCTATTTGACGTGTAATTTATCTATTATGATTATATGCAAAAGAAAACGGGTAAAGATGGAAGAAAATATTTAAACATATAAAGATTGACATTATATATAGAATTTATATATAAAATATATTGACATTTAATATAGCTTATTTTTTATGGTTAACATAGATAGCTAACTTAACTTATAACTTTCTATTAAAATATAAAAATCATTATGATACACATAATTTTTGAAAAATATTATAAATAATTGTATGGCAATAATTTTTAGTTACTTGCTACAAGTAACGGAAGTAACTCTTCAGTTACTGTCATAAGAAGGTACTTGAGTAAGAAGTACAGCTTTGTTGTGCTTTCTTTAAGCTTCTTTCTTAATCGTAGATTATTTATAGTCAGTTTATTTACAGTAGTTAAGTAAGAGGTACAAATTAATTTTTTGCAATAAAGAGAAAGAGAAAAGAAGAAAAACAAAAAATATCAAAAATACACGTATATGATTTTTCTTACAATGTTTGTGGAACGGGGTAAATATATAAATTAATAATACATTACTGCAATTTATTTTTCACAAAATATTATTAAGCTAAAGCACAAAAATGGAAACTTTTATTTATTTTATCATTTTAAGATAAATATTTATTTTATTAATGTAATTATATTAATTAGCTTTTTTTATTTATTGTTGATTATTTTTAAACATAGAATTTATATTTTATAATTTAATATAGAATTTATATATCGTAGAAATTATAAAATTATAGAATTACGAGATGAATCATCTATAACTAAAATATGGAATGTTTTATTTTACAATAAAGTCCACAATATTCGTTTATAATCATCAGTGCAGATAACATATCGATGAAGGACGACTACAGATTTTTTCCCATTCGGTATATGCTTTTTGTTCATCAATAGATATCGCATATGCTCGTTTACTTTGTCGAATCTAGTACCAATATACCTGCGTCATATAGTAAAAGTCTCATTAATTTTTTATAAAAATCTCTATATGCATTTAAATGACAAATTTTTTAATAATCATAATCTAATTTTATAATATCTAAAAAGATTATATATGTATTGTGAATGCCGCGAAATAATACATTAATTTAAAAAGAATTTTTCTATGTTTATGTTAAAAATGCCGGAAAGTGCTATTTTTTAATGATAATTACAACTTCTATATTAGTGAAACAAAATTTTGCAAGAGAAAGAGAAATAGAAAGAGACAAAATTTATGTAGGTCTAAAAAGTCCAAGCGCAAATAGATATGTTACAAATAGATATGTTTGGTTATATATATATGGTTATATGAACCCCATATATAAATACATATAAATACTGACCATAAGAAAAAGATAAATAAGAAATCCACGAATGTATTAATATAAGAACAATGTCTTAGTATACAAATTCGTAATAATATCCAAGTGATCTTTTGATCTTTGTACAGGCATATTAGTAAATCGTAAAAGTTTAAAATAACATAGTATACAATCCATCCAATTACTACTTGTTTCGAATACATGTGCATCTTTCGATACGCCTTTGGAGTGCCCAATTGTTCCAAAGTATCATTTACAGCAGCAAGTCTTTTTATGCACATCCTAAGTTTCTAAAATAATTTGAGACATTAAGGCAACATTTTATAATGTATTTATAAATATATCATGTTTCTATTATGTGCAAAATAATTATGTACATTTGCATATAATATTTAAAAAAGTTTAAAAAATACTGCTTTGTAAGAATTCTGCAGAGAATTATATATCTACAGAGAATACATATATTAAAGACTGCACAAGTCAATATCAAGTGTAATTATTGTTTATATGGTGTACATACATGTATATATATGTAATTTAATTACTATAATAATGAAAATGTATACTAAAAATATGATATCTTATACCTGTTGATGATAGAAACTCATAATCACGGATACAATCGTAGTAAGGATGGTAGTCATGATACAAATCATGTGTATCGCGGATAAAAATATTTTCTTCAATCCAAATAAAGTCACTATGTAGTAATGGAGATAAGCATAGGTGAGCCAAATTATCAGAGAATATAAGATACTTAAGCATGTAATCCATGGAATCCTAGATGTTGGTTGTTTTATAGGATAGGAGCTCAATCCCATAATGAAATACATAACAAAAAAAGGGCACAAGGCTTGTTGGATAGTAGTTACCATGATCATCGACTACTGCAGACTAATATTGAATGTGTCTGCTTATATTCATTCGTTAAGCATATCGCAATTATGATGCATTGTAAGAATAATAGATGTTTATAATTGCAATGTGTTTTCTACAGCACTTGCGCATATTAAAATCATCGATTTATTTTTATGAACAAAGGAGAGTTAATTTATCTTTAAATTTTACATGCTGCAAAATATTGAAATAATGCTATTAATTTATTTTTTGCGTATTTTTTCTTGTATTTTCCTGCAGCACATTAAATTTTGATGATTTCACCATGTTTTCTTATGCCACAACTATTTATTATGTATTATGATATTGTACATATGTGTAATAAGATCGGCAAATATCAAGGTGATACAGCTTTCATAGATTAACTATATTTGACGTGTAATTTATTTAATATGATTACATATAAAGAAACGGGAGAAGATGGAAGAAAATATTTGAACATATAAAGATTAACATTATATATAGAATTTGTTTTTTATTTAATATAGCTTAGTTTTCATGTTTAATTTAGATAGTACATAACTTCTTATTAAAATATAGAAATCATTGAAGATACACATATAATTTTTGAAAAATATTATAAAGAATTGTATATGGCAATAATTTCCAGTTACTTGTCGATGTAACTTCAAGTTACTTCGAAGTTACTGTCATAAGAAGATACTTGAGTAAGAAGTACTGCTTTATTGTGCTTTCTTTAAGCTTCTTTCTTAATCGTAAATTATTTAAAGTCAATTTATTTACAATAGTTAAGTAAGAAATACAAATTAATTTTTTTGCAATAAAGAGAACGAGAAAAGAAGGAAAACAAAAAATATCAAAAATACACGTATATGATTTTTCTTACAATGTTTGTGGAACGGGGTAAATATATAAATTAATAATACATTACTGCAATTTATTTTTCACAAAATATTATTAAGCTAAAGCACAAAAATGGAAACTTTTATTTATTTTATCATTTTAAGATAAATATTTATTTTATTAATGTAATTATATTTTACGATTATATTTTAAAACATTTTTAATTTTTATTTTTAATATTTAAGACCGTATAAAAAAATATATATACAATATATGTATATTTATATACATTTATATATATATGTGACTTAATACTTAAAAATATTTATAAATTTTCCAAAGAATCTTGTACACGATGTTTGTGTTTAATAATAAGTAGTTAAATGCTTGGTTTATTAAGATAATAAAATATTACGCCATAATATAGTTTATAAAACAGAATGATAGTTAATCTTGATTTAATTATATGTAAAAAATAATCTTGATATATTATTGCGACATATTATAGTTGATGATACGCTAATTTTGATATCGTCTTCTTTATAAGCAAATTATTACATACTTATAAAATAGGTATTTTCATTTGTATCATGATAATCACGTACATTAAAACCGTCGTGCAGAGCTGAAAGAAACCATATCAGTTAAGTCTTGCTGCATGTAAAAATAACAATTTATTGAAATCTACGATAAATTAGAAATTAGAAATTGAATAAAAGAAGAATGAAATTTGCGTGGTTTTACCTTAATTCTAACACATTCGCAAATATAATTTATCACATACAGCTTTACTATAGATATCAAGACCCAGCAGCTTATCATAAACCACTGATATGATGATAATTTCTCTCGATATTCCATTAGCAATTTATTTAAACCGAAACACATGAATGTTATGTTTGTAATATAAGATGCCATTTCAAAAGTCATTTTCATATAGTAAATATCTCATTAATTTCTTATAAAAATTTTGATATGCATTTAAATAACAAATTTTTTAATAATCATAATCTAATTTTATAATATCTAAAAAGATTATATATGTATTGTGAATCCCGCGAAATAATATATTAATTTAAAAAGAGTTTTTTTAAGTTTTTGTTAAAAATGCCGGAAAGTGCTACTTTTTAATGATAAATACATTTTCTATATTAGTGAAACAAAATTTTGCAAGAGAAAAAGAGAGAGAAAGAGACAAAGTTTATGTAGATCTAAAAAGTTCAAGTGCAAATAGATATGTTACAAACAGATGTGTTTGGTTACATATATATGGTTATATGAATCCCATATATGAATACATATAAATACCAACCATAAGAAAAAGATAAATAATAAATCCACGAATGTATTAATATGATCATAATGATTTAGTATATAAGATCGTAATAATATCCAGGTAATCCCTTGTTTTGCGTTCAGGAACATTAGTAAATCATGAAAGTTTGAAATAACACAGTATACAATCCATCCAATTACTACTTGTTTCAAATGTATGTGCATCTTTCGATACGCCTTTGGAGTGCCCAATTGTTCCAAAGTATCATTTACAGCAGCAAGTTTTTTTATGCACATTCTAAGTTTCTAAAATAATTTGAGATATTAAGGCGACATTTTAGAATGTATTTATGAATATATCATATTTTTATCATGCGCAAAACATATATATGTACGTTTGTATACAATATTTGAAAAAGCTTAAAAAATACTGCTTCGTAAGAATTCTATAGAGAATAATATATCTCCAGAAAATACATATATTAAAGATTTTACAAGTTAATATCAAGTGTAATTATTGTTTATATGGTATATAAATATATATGTGTAATTTCATTACTTTACATAATAAAAATATATACTAAAAATATGATCTCTTGTACCTCTTGATGATAGAAACTCATAATCACGGATACAATCGTGCTAAGGATGGTAGTTATGACAGAGATCATCTGTATCGTGGATGGACATATTTTTTTCCATGTAAATAAAGTCACTATGTAGTAATAGAGATAAGCATGGGTGAGCCAAATTATCAGAGAATATAAGATACTTAAGCATGTAATCCATGGAATCCTAGATGTTGGTTGTTTTATAGGATAGGAGCTCAATCCCATAATGAAATACATAACAAAAAAAGGGCACAAGGCTTGTTGGATAGTAGTTACCATGATCATCGACTACTGCAGACTAACATTGAATGTGTCTGCTTATATTCATTCATTAGGCATATCGCAATTATGATGAATTGTAACAATAATAGATCTTTATAATTGCAATGTGTTTTCTACAGCACTAGCGGATATGAAATTCATCGATTTATTTTTATGAACAAAGGAGAGTTAATTTATCTTTAAATTTTACATGCTGTAAATTATTGAAATAATGCTATTAATTTATTTTTTGCGTATTTTTTCTTGTATTTTCCTGGAACACATTAAATGTTGATGATTTCACCATGTTCTCTTATGCCACAACTATTTATTATGTATTATGATATTGTACATATGTGTAATAAGATCGGCAAATATCAAGATGATACAGCTTTCATAGATTAACGTGTCTATATTTGACGTGTAATTTATTTAATATGATTACATATAAAAAAACGGGAGAAGATGGAAGAAAATATTTAAACATATAAAGATTAACATTATATATAGAATTTGTTTTTTATTTAATATAGCTTAGTTTTCATGTTTAATTTAGATAGTACATAACTTCTTATTAAAATATAGAAATCATTGAAGATACACATATAATTTTTGAAAAATATTATAAAGAATTGTATATGGCAATAATTTCCAGTTACTTGTCGATGTAACTTCAAGTTACTTCGAAGTTACTGTCATAAGAAGATACTTGAGTAAGAAGTACAGCTTTATTGTATTTTCTTTAAACATATTTCTCTCTCTCTTAATCGTAGATTATTTAAAGTCAGCTATATTTAGTGTGTTAGTAAACTACAAATTAATCTTTTGCAATAAAGAGAGCGAGAAGGGGAGGAGAGGAGGAAAGCGAAGAGTATCAAAAATATATGATTTTTCTTAAAATATTTGTGGGACGAGATAAATATTTATGTCATATAATAATGCAAATGATATAATATAAATTTATTGCGATATAAATTAATAATACATTACTGCAATTTATTTATTGCAAAATATTATTAATTTAAAGCACATTATTATCATTTATTTTGCCATTTTAGGACAAATATTTATTTTATTAATGTAATTATATGTAACAGTTATATTCTAAAACATTTTCAATTCTTATTTTTAATATTTTTAAGTCTGTATAAAAAATATATATGCAATATATATATATATTTATATACATTTTTATATATATGTGACTTAATACTTAAAAACATTTATAAATTTTCCAAAGAATCTTGTACACGATGTTTGTGTTTGATAATAAATAGTTACATGATTGGTTTGTCAAGAAAATAATATATTATGTTATAATATAGTTTATAAAATTAAATAACAATTAATCTTGATATAATTACATGTGAAAAATAACCTTGATATATTATTACGAAATATTATACTTGACGACATACTAATTTTGATATTGTTTTCTTTAAAAGTAAATTATTACATACTTAAGAAAGAGGTATTTTCATTTGTATCATAATAATCACGTACATTAAAACCATTGTGCAGAGCTGAAAGAAAGCATATCAGTTAAGTCTTGCTGCATGTAAAACTAACAATTTATTGAAATGTACGATTAGGAACTAGAAATTGAACAAGAGAAGAAGGCATGTATGATGAAAAAACAGCAATATAAGAATTTTGATAAAGACAACATTAAATCAATTTGCAGAATTATAATTTACAATTTAATAATATGATTTAATACATGATATAAAAATTAAGTAGTAGAAAAAAATTTGGGTAAAAGTGAACCTTTCGAAGGAAGTCATTGCCAAAATAGAAGAGACCCATTCCATTAAATTTTAACGGATGTTGTATCGTTTGCAAAGTAAACTGAGAAATCTGTAGATAAATAACTATTGTTTAAATTTTATCTCATTTATTTTATTTATTTTTTAGTTATTAAAATATTGCTTACCTCTTTCCAAATGTCAGCATATCGAATAATATTTGTTAGTTGATGAAATATTTTATCAATTTTTTTAACCTAAAATTTTGAATTTAGTATTATGGAATATACATTCGACAAATACTAATTTATTATAAATTTTATTGAGACTTGCATGGTTTTACCTTAATCTTAACACATTCGCAAATATAATGTATCACGTAAAGCCTCACTATAAATATCAAGGTCCAGCAGCTTATACCAAACCATTGACATAATGATATTGTCCCTTGATTTTCCATTAGCAATATATTTAAAATAAAACACATGATTGTTATGTTTGTAATATAAGACGCCATTTCAAAAGTCATTTGCGTTCCGAATATTAAGTTCAATTCGCGAGTAATGCGACATAATTCTAAATGAAGATGCCTGTCAAAAAACGTACTTTATTATACAAATAAATATAAGAATTTTGTCACATGTTATAAAAACTTATAAAAAATTAGCTTTTTTTATTTATTGTTTGATTATTTTTAAACGTGGAATTTATATTTTTTTATAGGATTAACACGAGATGGATCATCTACCAAAATATGGCATGTTTTATTTTACATTAAAGTCCACAATATTCGTTTGTAATCATCAGTACAGATAACATGTCGATGAAGGGCGACTACAGGTTTATTGCCATTTGGTATATGCTTCTTGTTCATCAATAGATATTGCATATGCTCATTTACTTTGTCAAATCTAGTACCAAGATACCTGCGTTGTATAGTAATTGTCTCATTAATTTTTGATAGAACTCTCGATGCATTTAGATGACAAATTTTTTAATAATTATAATCTAATTGTATAATATTAAAAAAATTATATACGTATTGTGAATGCCGCAAAATAATATATCAATTTAAAAATAATTTTTGTAAGTTTTGTAAAAAATTAAAAATGCAAAGTGCTATTTTTTAATGATAAGTACACTTTTTATATTAGTGAAACAAAATTCTGCAAGAGAGAGAGAGAGAGAGAGAGAGAGAGAGAGAAAGAGAAAAAAAAGACAGAGATTATGTAGATTTAAAAAGTCCAAGTACAAATACAAATAGATATACATTACAAATAGATATGTTGGTTATATACAGGATGAGTCAGGAGGAGGGGCAAATATTTTGGGAGACAATAGTATGGGTCATTGTAAAAAAAGTTTATAAGAACATGGCTTATATAAATGGCATTTTGGATGCTGTTACTCGTATAAAAGAACGGCACACTGCACTCAGAGAAACGACACGCAATCTTAGGACACGAGTTGTAAAGTGTATTGACGTTCACGGTTCAATTAATGAGCATTTCTTGTGAATGTAATACATATGAATCATTCATTATTATTCTACTTCCACAAAATTCAAACAGTTGTATCTCCGAAACTATTGAAAATAATAATCATGTTCATATAAACTTTTTTTTTACAATGGCCCATACTCGTCTCCCAAAATATATCTCTTTCCTGTTGACTCACTCTGTATATGATTATATGAACATATATGAATATATACATATAAATACCAACCATAAGAAAAAGATAAATAATAAATCCACGAATGTATTAATATGAAGATAATGATTTAGTATATAAGGTTGAAATAATGCCCAGATAATCTCCTGTTCTGTTTTCAGACACTCTAGTGAATCGTAAAAGTTTATAATAATACTATAAACAACCCATCCAATTAGTACTTGTTTCGAACACATGTATATCTTTCGATACGCCTTTGGAGTGCCCAATTGTTCCAAAGTATCATTAACAGCAGCAAGCCTTTTTATGCACATCTTAAGTTTCTAAAATTATTTAAGACATTAAAGCAACATTTTAAAATGTTTTTATAAATATATCATGTTTCTATCATGCGCAAAACATAATTATGTACATTTGTATACAATATTATAAACAGCTTAAAAAGTACTGCTTTGTAAAAATTCTACAGATAATTATATATCTTCAGAGAATACATATATTAAAGACTTCACAAATCAATATCAAGTGTAATTATTGTTTATATAATGTATAGATATATAAGATAAATAATAAATCCACGAATGTATTAATATGAAGATAATGATTTAGTATATAAGGTTGAAATAATGCCCAGATAATCTCCTGTTCTGTTTTCAGACACTCTAGTGAATCGTAAAAGTTTATAATAATACTATAAACAACCCATCCAATTAGTACTTGTTTCGAACACATGTATATCTTTCGATACGCCTTTGGAGTGCCCAATTGTTCCAAAGTATCATTAACAGCAGCAAGCCTTTTTATGCACATCTTAAGTTTCTAAAATAATTTAAGACATTAAGGCAACATTTTAAAATGTTTTTATAAATATATCATGTTTCTATCATGCGCAAAACATAATTATGTACATTTGTATACTAAAAATGTAATCCCTTGTACCTTTTGATGATAGAAACTCATAATCACGGATATAATCGTGGTAAAACTGTTAATCATGACAGAGATCATATGTATCGTGGATGGATATATTATTTTGCATGAAAATAAAGTCACTGTGTAGTAATAGAGATAAGCGTAGGTGGACCAAATTATCAGAGAATATAAGATACTTAAGCACGTAATCCATAGAATCCAAGATGTTTGTTGTTTTATAGGATAGAAGCTTAATCCCACAACAAAATTCGTAACAAAAAAAGGACGCAAGGCTTGTTGGATTGTAGTTACCATGATCATCGAATATTGCAAACTAACATTGACTGCCTGTTTATACTCATTTGTTAGACGTGTCGCAATTATGATGAATTGTTATAATAATAGATCTTTGTAATTGCAATGTGTTTTCTACAGCACTTATGTGTATTAAAACCATCGATTTATTTTTATGAGCAAAGGACTTAATTTATCTTTAAATTTTACATGCTGCAAAATATTGAAATAATACTATTAATTTATTTTTTGCGTATTTTTTCGAACGAAGCAAATACTAATAACCAATACTGATTGTTAAAATTGCTCAGTATAATGTAAATTTTCATTTGTTTTATTATATAACAATGTAGTATGTGAAAAAGGATTAACAGATATCTAATTGTTTAAGTTATAATAACGCTTTCTTGACATATTTTGATGTATGTTTATTTAATAACTTAAAATGATTAAAAATAAAAGAATAAGGGAATACATTTTAACACATAAAAATATTATCACACAAAATTTGCTTTTTATTTATTTTTATATTTAATAAATATTAGGTTATCTCATTAAGACGTAGAATATTTAGGGATACACACAATTGGAAAATATTGTGGAATTATATTATATGACAGTAATACTTTCAATTACTGATACACACTCATACATATTATGTGAATATTACATAATCAGTATGATCATATATTGGTAATGGTTAATTTATTTTATTACATAATTTGTGAATATTGTTTTGTAATTATACATACATACGCCTTTAAATAAGTTCTTTTTACATTTATAAATATTATTTTAATTAATTGATCCTGTAATACATGAAATTTGACTGTTAATAGTTATAAATAAATTTGTATTATTGATTATAAAAACACAATGCCCAGTGAAAGAAATGTCGCCGCTTAATTTTCATCTCTACATACAATTTTAATAAAACATTAAATATTTTAGCTATCTGTACGATTAAAAACGTTTACTAATTATTAGCGTTTATATTGTTTAGCGAAATCGATCGACTTCGTCATTTTGTGTATATTTATGAAAGAATAGAATGGTTTGTAGTGTTAATGTATTGATTCAGCTATACACTATTCCATCGTTTTAATAAATGATCTGTGTACACTGGCTAAATGAGTTCATACAATCATGCAATGTCAGTTTGCTTCAGAAAGCGAGAATGATGTAACCATGGTTTGACCATAATGATTACCATAAAACAAGCTTTTCACCAATCGCTCCTGATCTTTTCTATTCTTGGATTTGATGTTTACTTTCCCAAAAAAGCTTACTTAAATATTTTTATAGTGTAACAATCTAAATCGTTTATGTTTGTCTGTTTTATTACGCAGTAATCGAGTTTAAAGCAGAAAAATTGTTTTTTATATAAAACTTCTATTATAATCAATGGACACTTTCATTTATTTTGTCATTTTAAGATAAATATTTATTTTATTAATGCAATTATATTTTATAATTATATTCTAAACCATTTTTACTTTTTATTTTCAATATTTTTAAGCCTACATAAAATAATACCTTAAACCTGTAAAGGTTTATTTAAAACCTTTTAATAACACCTTTTATATTATATGTATATATTTATGTACATTTTTACATATATGTGGCTTAGTATTTAGAAACAATTATAAATTTTCCAAAAAATCTTGTACACAATGTTTGTGTTTAATAATAAATAGTTACATGATTGGTGTCAAGACAATAAAATATTACGCCATAATATAATTTATAAAACAGAATAACACTTCATCTTGATATTGTCATATGTAAAAAATAACCTTGATATATTATTGCGAGATATTATACTTGACAACATGCTAATTTTGATATATTGTCTTTTTTAAGAGCAAATTATTACATACTTAAAAAGGAGATATTTTCATTTGTATCATAATAATTACGTACATTAAAACCGTTACGCAGAGCTGGAAGAAAGCATATCAATTAAGTCCTGCTGCATGTAAAAATAACAATTTATTTATAATTATTCTACGATAAATTAGAAATTAGAAATTGAACAAAAAAAGAAGGCATGTGATTAAAAAAATGATAATACAAGAATATTGATAAAAACAATATTAGATCAAAACCTTTCGAAGAAAGTCATTGCCAAAATAGAAGAGACCCATTCCAGTAAATTTTAACGGATGTTTTATCGCTTGCAAAATAAACTGATAAATCTGTAGATAAATAATTGTTGTTCAAATTTCATTTTATTTATTTTATTTATTTTTTTGCTATTCAAATATTGCTTACCTCTTTCCAAATGTCAGCATAGCGAATAATATTTGTTAGTTGATGAAATATTTTATCAATATTTTTGGCCTAAAATTTTTGATTTTAATATTATGGAATACTTATATATTTGAGAAATACTAATTTAATATATATTTTATTGAGATTTACGTGGTTTTACCTTAACCTTAACACATTCGCAAATATAATGTACCACATAAAGCCTCACTATAAATATCATAGTCCCACAGCTTATAAGAAACCACTGATATAATGATAATTCTTCTCGATACTCCATTAGCAATTTATTTAAAGAGGAGCATATGATTGTTATGTTTGTAATATAAAACACCATTTCAAAAGTCATTTGCGTTCCAAATATTGAGTTCAATTCGCGAGTAATGCGACATAATTCTAAATGAAGATGCCTATCAAGAAACGTACTATATTATACAAATAGATATAAAAATTTTTTTACATGTTATAAAAATTTATAAGACATTAGCTTTTCTTATTTATTGTTGACTATTTTTAAACGTGGAATTTATATTTTATTATAAAATTAACATGAGATGAATTGATCTACCAAAATATGGCATATTTTATTTTACATTAAGGTCCACAATATTCGTTTGTAATCATCAGTACAGATGACATATCGATGAAAGGCGATTACAAGTTTTTTCCCATTTGGTGTACGTTTTTTGTTCGTCAATAGATATCGCATATGCTCGTTGACTTTGTCAAATCCAGTACCGATATACCTGTGTCATATAGTAAATGTAACATTAATTTTTGATAAAACTCTCGATATGCTCGATAACTCTCGATTTAGATGACAAGTTTTTAAATACTTATAATCTAATTTTATAATATCTAAAAAGATGTTATGTGTATTGTGAATGCCATCAAGTAATATATCAATCTAAAAAGAATTTTTTTAAGTTTTTGTTAAAAATGACACAAAGTGCTATTTTTTATGATAAATATATTTTTTATATTAGTGAAACAAAATTTTGCAAGAGAGAGAGAGAGAAAAAAACAAAGTTTATGTAGTTCTAAAAAATCCAAGTACGAATACAAAAAGATGTGCATTACAAATAGACAAGTTTAGTTATGTATGTGGTTATATAAAGCCCATATATAAATACATATAAATACTAACCATAAGAAAAAGATAAATAAGAAATCCACGAATGTATTAATATGAGAACAATGATTTAGTATACAAGTTCGTAATAATATCCAAGTGATCTTTTGATTTTCGTACAGGCACATTAGTAATTCGTAAAAGTTTAAAATAACATAGTATACAATCCATCCAATTATTACTTGTTTCGAATACATGTGCATCTTTCGATACGCCTTTGGAGTGCCCAATTCTTCCAAAGTATCATTTACAGCAGCAAGTCTTTTTATGCATATCTTAAATTTCTAAAATAATTTGAGACATTAAGGCGACATTTTATAATGTATTTATAAATATATCATGTTTCTATTATGTGCAAAATAATTATGTACATTTGCATATAATATTTAAAAAAGTTTAAAGAATACTGCTTTGTAAGAATTCTCCAGAGAATTATATATATCTCCAAAGAATACATATATTAAATACTGCACAAGTCAATATTAAGTGTAATTATTGTTTATATGGTGTACATACATGTATATATATACGTAATTTTATTACTATAATAATAAAAATGTATACTAAAAATGTGATCTCTTGTACCTCTTGATGATAGAAACCCATAATCACAGATACAATTGTGGTACTACTGTTAATCATGACAACAATCACATATATCGTGGATAGAAATAATTTCTTCCATGTAAATAATGTCACTGTGTAATAATAAAGATAAGCATAGATGGACCAAATTATCAAAGAATATAAGATACTTAAGCACGTAATCCATGGAATCTTAGATGTTGGTTGTTTTATGGGATAAGAGTTCAATCCCATAATGAAGTACGTAACAAAAAGAGGGCGCAAGGCTTGTTGGATTGTAGTTACCATGATCATCGAGTATTGCAAACTAACATTGTCTGTCTGTTTATACTCATTTGTTAGATGTATTGCAATTATGACGAATTGTTACAATAATAGATCTTTATAATTGCAATGTGTTTTCTGCAGCACTTGCGAGTATTAAAACCATCGATTTATTTTTTATGATCAATGGAGTTAATTTATTTTTAAATTTTACATGCTGCAAAGTATTGAAATAATGCTATTAATTTATTTTTTGCGTATTTTTTTGTGCGAAGCAAATATTGATAAGCAATACTGATTGTTAAATTGCTTGCTCTGTATAATGTAAATTCTTATTTGTTTCATTATATTGCAATATAGTATGTGAAAAAAGATCAACAAATATTTAATTGTTTAAGTAATAATAACGCTTTTTTGACATATATTAATGTATGCTTGACGTTTAATAACTTAAAATGCTTAAAAGAAATAGAATAAAGAAATACAGTTTAACACATAAAAATATTAATACATAAAATATGTTTTTTATTTATTTTTATATTTAATAATTAGTAGGTTATCATTAAGACGTAGAATATTTAGGATACACACAACTGGAAAATATTGTGGAATTATATGGAAGTAACTTTCAATTACTGATACACACGCATACATATTACTGTGAATATCACATAATCAGTATGATCATATATTGATAATGGTTAATTTATTTTATTACATAATTTGTGAATATTGTTTTGTAGTTATACATACATACGCCTTTAAATAAGCTCTTTTAACATTTATAAATATTATTTTAATTGACTGATCCTGTAATACATGATATTTGACTGTTAACAGTTATAAAATAAATTTATATTATTGATTATAAAAACACAATTTCCAGTGAAAGACATTGCCGCTTAATTGTCGTCTCTTTTGCACACAAAATTTTAATAAAAAGTTGAATGTTTTAGCTATCTATATAATTAAAACCTTTTACTGATTATTAGTGCTAATATTGTTTAGTGAAATCGATCGACTTCGTCATTTTATATATGTTTATAAAAGAATGAAATGATTTATAGCATTAATGTATTGATTCAACTATACACTATTCCATCGTTTTAATAAATGAGCTGTATACACTGGCTAAATGAGATTGTACAAACATGTCAGTTTGCTTCAGAACTTGCGAGATTGTTGTAATTATGGTGATTACCATAGAACAAGCTTTATACTCACTGCCTTTGACTTTTTCCACTCTTGCATTTGCTGTTTACTTTCCCAAGAAAACTTAAATATTTTTTATGATGTGACAATTTAGATCGTTTTAAATTTGTCTGTTTTATTATGCAGTAATCAAAATTATTGGAAAGTGTATTTAAAGTTAAAATAATATAAAAAAATTAAAAGTTTTAGTTTAATTAAAAATAATTTATTTACATTGAAAAGTTTAACGCAGAAAAATGGTTTTTTGAAACTCTGTTTTATTATAATCAATGGAAATTTTCATTAATTTTTTTATTTTAAGATAAACATTTATTTTGTTAATATANCTTTATTATGTATATTTATATATAAATGTTACTTAATACTCAAAAACATTTATAAATTTTTCAAAGAATCTTGTATATGAGATGTTTGTATTTAATAACAAGCAGTTACATGATTGGTTTGTCAAGAAAATAAAATATTACGCCATAATATAGTTTATAAAACAGAATGATAGTTAATCTTGATTTAATTATATGTAAAAAACAATCTTGATATATTATTTCGACATATTATACTTGATGATACGCTAATTTTGATATCGTCTTCTTTATAAGCAAATTATTACATACTTAAAAAATAGGTATTTTCATTTGTATCATGATAATCACGTACATAAAAATCGTCGTGCAGAGCTGAAAAAAAGCATATCAGTTAAGTCTTGCTGCATGTAAAAATAACAATTTATTGAAATCTACAATTAGAAATTCAAAACTGAACAAGAGAAGAAGGCATGTGTGATAAAAAAAAGGTAATACAAGAATTTTCATAAAAACAATATTAAATCAATTTGTAGATTTATAATTTATAATTTAATAATATTCTTTATTAGATGGTATAAAAATTAAATAGTAGAAAAAAATCTGTGTAAAAG
>NW_021849915.1:541079-547952 GCF_003651465.1 Formica exsecta
AAAATAGGTATTTTCATTTGTATCATGATAATCACGTACATAAAAATCGTCGTGCAGAGCTGAAAGAAAGCATATCAGTTAAGTTTTGCTGCATGTAAAAATAACAATTTATTGAAATCTACAATTAGAAATTCAAAACTGAACAAGAGAAGAAGGCATGTGTGATAAAAAAACGGTAATACAAGAATTTTCATAAAAACAATATTAAATCAATTTGTAGATTTATAATTTATAATTTAATAATATTCTTTATTATATAGTATAAAAATTAAAAAGTAGAAAAAGATCTGTGTAAAAGTAAACCTTTCGAAGAAAGTCATTGCCAAAATTGAAGAGATCCATTCCAGTTAATTTTAACGGATGTTGTATCGCTTGCAAAATAAACTGATAAATCTGTAGATAAATAACTGTTGTTTAAATTTTATCTTATTTATTTTATTTATTATTTTGCTATTCAGATATTGCTTACTTCTTTCCAAATGTCAGCATATCGAATAATATTTGTTAGTTGATGAAACATTTTATCAATTTTTTTAGCCTAAAATTTTGAGTTTAATATTATGGAATATACATTTGACAAATACTAATTTAATATATATTTTTTTGAGATTTACGTGATTTTACCTTAACTTTAACACATTCGCAAATATAATGTATCACGTAAAGTCTCACTATAAATATCATAGTCTTACAGCTTATAAGAAACAACTGATATGATGATATTATTTCTCGATATTCCATTAGCAATTTATTTAAACCGAAACATATGTATGTTATGTTTGTAATATAAGATGCCATTTCAAAAGTCATTTGCATTCCGAATATTAAGTTCAATTCGCGAGTAATGCGACATAATTCTAAATGAAGATGCCTGTCAAGAAACGTACTATATTATACAAATAGATATAAAAATTTTTTTACATGTTATAAAAACTTATAAAAAATTAGCTTTTTTTATCTATTGTTTGATTATTTTTAAACGTGGAATTTATATTTTTTTACAGGATTAACACGAGATGGACCATCTACCAAAATATGGCATGTTTTATTTTACATTAAGGTCCACAATATTCGTTTGTAATCATCAGTGCAGATAACATGTCGATGAAGGGCGACTACGGGTTTATTCCCATTCGGTATACGCTTCTTGTTCATCAATAGATATTGCATATGCTCGTTTACTTTGTCAAATCTAGTACCAATATACCTGTGTCGTATAGAAATTGTCTCATTAATTTTTGATAGAACTATCGATGCATTTAGATGACAAATATATTTTTTATATTAGTGAAACAAAATTTTGTGAGAGAGAGAGAGAGAGGGGGGGAGAGAAAGAGAGAGAGCAAGGGAGAGAGGGGGAGAGGGAGAGAGAGAGAGTGAGAGAGAGAGAGAGAGAGAGAGAGAGAGATTGACAATTTGTATATATATATGTAATTTTATTACTTTAAATAATAAAAATGTATACTAAAATATGATCTCTTGTACCTGTTGATGATAGAAACTCATAATCACGGATATAATCGTGGTAAAGTTGTTAATCATGACAGAGATCACATGTATCGTGGACGGATATATTATTTTGCATGAAAATAAAGTCACTGTGTAGTAATAGAGATAAGCGTAGGTGGACCAAATTATCAAAGAATATAAGATACTTAGGCACGTAATCCATGGAACCTTAGATGTTGGTTGTTTTATAGGATAAGAGCTCAATCCCATAATGAAGTACGTAACAAAAAGAGGGCGCAAAGCTTGTTGGATAGTAGTTACCATGATCATCGAGTATTGCAAACTAACATTGGCTGTCTGTTTATACTCATTTGTTAGATGTATCGCAATTATGACGAATTGTTATAATAATAGATCTTTGTAATTGCAATGTGTTTCCTGCAGCACTTATGTGTATTAAAACCATCGATTTATTTTTATGAGCAAAGGACTTAATTTATTTTTAAATTTTACATGCTGCAAAATATCGAAATAATGCTATTAATTTATTTTTTTGCGTATTTTCTCGTACGAAACAAATATTGATAAGCGATACTGATTGTTAAATTGCTTGCTCTTTATAATGTAAATTCTTATTTGTTTCATTACATTACAATATAGCATGTGAAAAAAGATTAACAAAATATTTAATTGTTTAAGTAATAATAACGTTTTTTTGACATATATTAAAATATGCTTGACATTTAATAACTTAAAATGCTTAAAAGTAAAAGAATAAAGGAATACATTTTAACACATAAAATTTGCTTTTTATTTATTTTTATATTTAATAATTAGTAGGTTATCATTAAGATGTAAAATATTTAGGATACATACAATTGGAAAATATTAAGAAATTATATGGCAGTTACTTTCAATTATGCATACATATGCATACATATTATTGTGAATATCACATAATCAGTCTGTCTGATCATATATTGCTAATGATTAATTTATTTTATTACATATTTTGTAAATATTATTTTATAATTATACATATATACGCCTTTAAATAAGCTCTTTTAACATTTATAAATTCTATTCTAATTGATTGATCTTGTAATACATGAATTTTGATTAATTAATAATTATAAAATATTAAGACATAAACTTTGATTAATTAATTATTATAAAATAAGTATATTATTGATTATAAAAACACAATTCTCAGTAAAAGAAAGGTCGCTGCTTAATTTTCGTCTCTCGTACACACATAACTTTAATAAAAAATTAAATATTTTAGCTATCTGTACGATTAAAACCGTTTATTATTATTAGTGCTAATTTTGTTTAGCAAAATCGATCGAATGACTTTGTCATTTTGTGTATGTTATGAAAGAATGAAATGATCTATAGCGTTAATGTATTGGTTCAACTATACACTATTCCATCATTTTAATAAATGAGCTGTGTACTGTGTACTGGCTAAATAAGTTCGTACAAACATGCAATGTCAGTTTGCTTCAGAAACTGCGAGAGTGATGTAATTATGGTGATTAACATAGAACAAGCTTTACACCCATTGCTCCTGACTTTTTCCATTCTTGGGTTTGGTGTTTACTTTCCCAAAATAGCTTACTTAAATATTTTTTATGATGTGACAATTTGGATTGGTTATGCTTATCTGTTTTATTACGCAATAATCGAGTTTAAAGTAGAAAAATGGTTTTTTGAAACCTCTACTATAATCAATGTACTGATTTCGATTTTCGTCATTATCATATCTGTTATCATGAATATTTATTATAACAAGGTATGTGCGTATATATATATTTTTTTTTCTTTTTTGGATGAAATTAATTAATAATTAAAATAGTCAAATTATAATATTTTATAGCGTAAAAACTATGGCACTTTACAATAAAAAGTTTTTATGTAGTTTTTTTATATTTTATATTATAGAAAAATAAGCGTATATCCTAAATTGTTTCTTAATATTATTTAGAGATTTCGAATATTTATAAAAAGGCTTGCTGCTGTAGACAATACGTTGGAAAAACTAGGCACTTCAAAGATATATCACAAACTGCACACCTATGTAAAACGGGTGTTAATTGGATGGTTAGTGTCTATAAATTTAGTGAATATAAATGATATGAAATGGTGGTGGGACCTGATGAAAAATTATCAAGTCTTGATTCTTCCTTACATCACAAACTGTCATTTTCACGTCAACATATTTATGGAATTATTACTTGTGATTTTTCTGTGGTTAGTATTATATTCGAAATATATAAGTGTATTTTATGATGTTTTTAATAATTAAAATAATTAATGCCATAGTTATATAGAACATATATATATTATGAAATGAATGAGAGAGATATTAATAGAATATAAAATTTTTTATTGCACAGATCTATTTATTTTTTAGATTTAATTAATTTTTTTAGTATAAATAATTTTAAGAAAATAATAATTTATGGATAATTTACGAATTAAAATATAATTTCTAGTAGACAATTTTTACAATTTCTAATGTCAAAATAATATAGTCAATTTAAAAACTTAATTCTAAATACTAACTATATTAAATAATTTATGTTTTGTATATATTTTGAGATTATATAAGTGCTTTTCTATTGTAACACAGGTACATTGGTACCAGATTTGATAAAGTAAATGAGCACATGAGATGTCTATTGGTAAAAGAGGAGTATGGATTGCGATATACATGGAGAAAAAATATATTGCCCATTCATAGAAATATCATGTATACTAGCTCTCATAAACGTGTGTTATACACGTCAATGTAAATCGGTACACAAATTTGGTCGGATAAATTTTTAATTTCTGGAGATTTAACTAAAACTAATTAAATTAATTAAATTTAAGAGTAAAGCTAGTGCATTTGAAAGTTGATAGCAATTTATGCGAATATTATATGATTATTCCTTTCTCTATACACACACGTGTTTTTCTATGTTCTTTTAATAACAAATCTTATTTTTTAATAGGCACCTTCATTTAGAATTGTGTCAAATCGCTCGCGAATTAAATGGAATATTCGGAATACAGATGACTCTGGAAATGATAAATTGTATAATATGTGTTATGAGACATTGTTGGTTTCTTTATATATATGCACAAACAAAAACTTTCTTAATATTCACGCCATTTAGTTGGCTTGACATCCAAATGTGGTTGCTCTTAAATGGAACTAGGATCTTTTGTTTAAATTATGCTTGCCAGAGTGTCAGCACAAAGGTAAATTCTTGTATAAATTTTAATAAATATGTACATTTATATATTAAAAAATAATTATATATATAATTATCGATTATTTTTTTTTTTTTTAGGCTAATGAAATGAAAGAAATTATTCATCAACTGACAGATTTTCTTCGATATGCTGATATTCGTGACGAGGTAAAACAAATTTTTATAGTAAAAAGCAAATGTTTTAAATAAACTATCTAAATAATAATAATTCTGTATGTGCAGATTTATCAGTTTACGTTACAAATGATGCGTCGTCCATTAAAATTTACTGGATTGGGTTTTTTCCATTTTGGCAATGGCCTTCTGAGAAGAGTTAGTTTCTCTATATATCTACTTTTTTATATATTTTATATTTTATTAGATCAAAAATTATTATGCCTTAAATTATCATGGCATAAATTATAGGTTTTATATTTTTTTATCACATTTCACATAATATCTTTATTATTTTATTCAATTAGGTAACGGAAATTTACAAATTGATGTTTAGAAATGTTGATCTTTTTCTCTTTTTTTCTGAAACAATCCTACAATTAATTTATAATAATTACTATGAAGTTTTTGGTTTGTCATACTTTAATGTACATATTTTCTTCCAGTTAATCATAAGTATAATAACATTTGTAATCATCCTAATACAAATGGCCACGATACCGGAAAGTATATATACTTTACAAGAGAAAAAAACGTAATTATCACATTTCGTTAATGAGCACAGATTAATGCAACACATGAAAGAATCGTTGATTATAAAAGACAAAAATATATATTTAAATACATATAAATATTTAAAGTATAATTTATATATCTTTCTTATAATCTGTTTCTTTTCATATAATACATATCTTTTTTTATTTTTTTGAACAAAGCTAAAATTTTTTGCTTCGAACAGAGAAACACAAAATATTTAATAGCACTCTTTCAATAATTTTAATAATGTGCAATACGTAGAATATAATGAATTATTTCTCTTTCATTCATTAGAACGAATCGATCATTTTAATATGGGTAAGTGCTACAGTAGGTACATATCTGGATTATAAAAAAAAATTATCATTGTGGATCGATGTAATTATGATATGCACGACAATGAGTTTGAAGGAATATTCAGTGTTAGTTTGCGATGGGAATGATCATGACGATCACGATCCAGCAGGCTTTACGACCTCTTTTAATAACCAATTTTATTATCGGCTTAGGTGTTTATCCTGTAAAAAAATCTACATCAAAAACTCAGTTGATTGTATATTTAAGTATTTTATATTTTTTAACAGTGTGGTTAATTTATTGCTTTCTTTTGTATTATTTGGTGAGCCTTCTTTCGCTGATATCAGTATTTTGATCTATTGTTATTTTAATTATAACGGAGATTAACATAATCGCGGCAATTACATCCGCGATTCTTAGTGTGTATTATGACAAGGTACAATTACATGTACAATATTTTTATTAGTTTTATATTATATTTATGTGTGTGTTTTAATTTATCTCTCTTTCACAAATGTTACTATTAATTATATTATAAAAAAACATTAAAGTTGTAATTATGTTTCCGTGATTTACATTAATAGTTAATATTTCTATCTTACCTTAAAATTATTTTACATAACAAATAATTTTTGAATAATTTATATATGATAATATAAATATATTTTGTGTAGAGACAAAACACAATATTATCAAACATGATGTTTTTTAAATTGTTCCTTAATATCATCTTAGAGATTTCGGATATGCATGAAGAAGCTTGCTGCTGTCGATGATACATTGGAAGAATTGGGCACTCCAAAGATATATCAAAAGATGCACATATGGTCAAAAAGAATAGTGATTGCGTGGTTTATATATAGTATTGCCATGAATTTTTACGATGTACTATGGTGGGTGGACAAAAAGAGAACAGCCTCTTGGGCATTCATTGTACCTTACTTAATAAATCATAGCTTTCACGTCAACATGCTCGTGGATTTATTATTTCTCACAATTTTATGGTTTGTATATTAATTTTACGTATTTATATGACGATGTTAGCTTAAATATCATCTCATTTTATCAATATATAACTATAAATAACTCATTTTATCAATATATAATTATCAATATCTTATTTCATCAATATATAATTATTAATATCTTATTTTATTAATATATTTTTTATTTT
>NW_021849915.1:547975-565828 GCF_003651465.1 Formica exsecta
TTAAATTAAATATTTGCAATATCTCTAATAAATAATAAAATATACAATCTCACTACTGTGATAGCAATTTATACTCTTTTTAAGAAACACATTCAAAACATTTTCTTTGAAATTAAAAATATAGTATTTTTTTTATATTTGAAATAATATTTAAATAAAAGATTCAGGGGGATCGCTTTTCTGTACACGGTTACCGATAGCTGTAGGCTCTGTAAGTGTCGTTGCGCATATATTTTTTAGATGTTTTTTATAATTTTAGATTATATACTTATTTTAAAAACTTTTTTTCTCTCTTTCTTTTTCTTTTTTCTTTTACCTTTTTTCTCTTGTCTCTTTCTCTCTCTTTTTTCTAAAACTTATGCCATAAAGAGAGATTCTCTAAAATTTTTTAATCATTTTTTGTATATACAGGTATATAAGTAACAGATTTGACAAGATAAATGAGCATATGCGACGTCTATTAGTGAATGAACAACATGGATTAAGAAATAACAGAAAGAAACCACTCATCGTTCATGGATATACTATCTCATGTACTGATAATTATAAGCGAGTGTTGTGGATCTCAATGTAAATCGGTACACATATATTTGCGTAAATTATTAATTTAATGCTAATCTAACAATAAATTATCAAAACTATTTTCTATAAATTCTTTATTTTTACAAACACTAATGAAATTTGTTTCAATAGGCATCTTCATTTGGAATTGTGTCGTACTGCTCGTGAATTAAATGGAATGTTCGGAGTGCAGATGGCTTTCGAAATGGCATCTTATTTATTATGCTTAATAGCACACTATTATAATTTATACCAAATATTAACAAGGAAGCAACAAGAGGAAATAGAGAGCTCATTGATTGGCATCTTTTTGTGGACTTTCAGTTTTGTGGCAAGGCTTTGCACTATAAATTATATTTGTGAAAATGTCAGTGTTAAGGTAAAATGTTATATAATTTGCAAGAGCAAAAAATATATGTTTAATAATAATAAATTCCAAATGTTTTAGCCAAATGAAATCAACAAAATAATTCATCAATTAACAAACATTCCTCAATATGCTAATGCCAGAAAAGATGTAAAAGACTTTTTATAACGACAAAAAATATAGATAAAATAAAATATTTAAAATTAAATAATATACTTTGTTTACAGATATATCAATTCACTTTGCAAACAATGCATTCTCCCTTGAGATTTACTGGAATGGGTCTTTTCTACTTTGGCAACAAGTTTCTTCGAAAGGTTTAATTTTGCTTTATATTTTTCTATTAATTTACGTCATTACATCATTGGGTTAAATCAATGTTAAAAATTCAGAAAATTGCTCCTATAAAATTATTATGAGATTTGTTATTACTATCTTTTTCTATTATATACTATATATATAACACTATTTTTTTACTTTACTTTACGTTGCATTTTAATAAAATGTTATTTTTCTACGTAGCAAAAGTTAATTGAAAATATTTAATGTTTTTTTTCAGTTTTGCCTGACAGTTGTAACATTAATAATTATCGTGATGCAAATGGTAAAAGACTGAGAATTTTTTCTAAGGAAAAAATAATCTCAATTTAATATCTTATAACGGTAAAAATAATGTTCAAAAAAATGCATAAAAGTTATTCTTTATAATTATACTGATTAGGCGTTACTTAAATTGATATGTAAATTATTTTAAAAAAGGATGCATAATTAACAGTTTTATTATACTATAATTTTGTCTTTCAAACTACAAATCAATCATGAAAATATTTTTGGGTGCTAGACTAAATTTTGCAACAGGCATATTTATTATGTTGCAAATTGTTAATAATAGAACATTAAAAACAAACCAAAAAAATTGTAGGCTTATAATATTTTGTAATGATTAAAGATATTTAAATTAATTTTTAATTTATTATTATCAATTTTTAATAGAACTAATTAAAAGACAAAACATTGGTATATTAAAATGGCAGTAAATATGAGTATTTATTTTTGAGACTTGATTTTTTATTCTATGAATATTTTGCGAATGCAATTGTATCATTATTAGATACATGCTTATGAATAAATTTAAATGCGTCATATCACTAGTAATACGTTAATAATGCATATATAAAATAAGAAATAAAATTTTATTTAGAACTAACATACGACGAAAGTAAAAATAATTGCACATGGATTGTCTTACGCGTCTAAACATTGCCTATCTGAGAAGACTTACTATAAAATTTTATATATATATTTCTATGCTGTAATGACATGTATATCTGACTTTAATAAAAATACTTTTTATATTTTCACAAACTTTACAAATATTCCTTTTTTTTGTCTCTTTCTCCTTTCTTTCTTTTCGTAATTATATTATCTTATTACAAAATCAAAATTTCAATAGTTTTACTTGAAACATGTTTAATAATGAATTATCTGTCACATTCATCAGGGGCGGGTCGATTATTATCTTAATATGCGTAAGTGCTGGAGAGAGCATATATTATGATTATGAAAAGGATACTAACATTGTAAATTATCGTAATTGCAATGCGCACGAATACCATAAATGAGTTTGAGAAATAAGTTTAATTAGTCAACAGTGCTATTTTGCAATGACGATGATAACCACGATCCAACAGGCCGTGCGACCTTTTTTTATTATGTGCTTTATTATCGGCTTAGGTGTCTATCCGCTAAAAGAATCCAGACCGAATATTAAGTGGATTATATATTTAAGTATTCTTTATTCTTTAATGATATGGTTTATTTATTGGTATTTTGTGTACCATATAATAAGTTCTTTTTCACTGATATCAATATATGGGACAAATATTATGGTAATTGTTATGGAGATTAACACGATAATTGCAATCACATGCGTGATTCTTAATATATATCATTATAAGGTATATATATAATTATGTATATTTTTATTAATCATGTTATATATATATACATATATATAATTATATTAATTACATTATAACATTTTAAAGTGTGTGTGTGTGCGTGTAATAATTATGCTTCCGTAATTTCCAACATAAGACTTTGAATATATTCTATTTTATAGACTTATCCTCATTTTTTAAACAATCTACGTGTATACGTATGTTATATCATAAAAGATGATAACATTGTATGTGTTTTTTAAATCATTGTCTAATATTATTTTAGAGATTTCAAATATTTATGAAGAAACTTGCTGCTGTGGATGATACATTGGAAGAGTTGGGAACTTCAAAGATATATCAAAAGATGCATAAATGGTCAAAAATAATGGTGATTGCGTGGATTATTTGCAGCCTTGCCGCGAATTTTTACGATACGTTATGGTGGATTAACAGAGAAGAAACGTCTGCCTGGGTATATATTTTACCTCATATAGGAAATTATTGTCTTCACGCCAATGGACTCGTGGATTTAATATTTATCACCTTTTTATGGTTTGTATCTTAATCGTATTTATTTATTTAAAAGAATTAACTATGTGTCTATGTATCGGTCATTAATTTTTATTCTTTATAGATTAAATGTTCGCTATTTATTTTCTCTTTTTTTTAATAAGTGACGAAATATGATCATAAAAATACATTCTTTTAATACTTTCTTTATTATAAATATATTATTACATATATATAATAAAGAAAGTATTGAAAGAATGTATTTTTATGCACTAAATGTAAAAAAATAATTTTAAAAAATTAAATCTTTTTGTTTTAAAAAATTGTCGATATAAAGCATTTTTTATAAAATACAGGTATATAAACAACAGATTTGATAAGATAAACGAGCATATACAATATCTATCGATGAAAGAACAGCATGGACTGAATAAATGGAAGAGACCAGTAATCAACGTTTATCGAAATATTTCACGTACTGATAATTATAAGCGAGTGTTATGGAGCCTAATGTAAATCGGTACACTTATCTTTGCGTAGATTAGATAGTGATTCGATACAAATCTAACAATAAAATAATAAATTATTATGACAATCTTCTGTAAATTCTCAATTTTTACGTGAAAAATTTTGACAACAGGCATCTTCATTTAGAATTATGTCGCATTGCTCGTGAATTGAATGGGATGTTCGGAACGCAGATGGCTTTCGAAATGGCATCCTATCTATTTTTCTTGACATCACTGTGTCATTATGTATACGGAATGCTAACACAGAAAATACAGGAGGAAGCACGAATAACTGCATGGCTTGGCAACATTTTTTGGGCTTTAGTTTTTATATCAAGGCTCTGTATTATAAATTATTTTTGTGAGAATATCAGTGTTAAGGTAAAATCATATAGATTTCAATAAAAAGATATTTAAGTGTAATCAATTTTAAATATTTTAGGCTAACGAAATTGGCAAAACAGTTTACCAACTAACAAATGCTCTCCGATATGCTAATATTAGAAACGAGGTAAGATATTGTTTTTAATAACGAGAAGTAAATATTTGAAGCAAATTATTTGAAGTTAAATAATGGTTTGTTTACACACAGATATATCAATTTGCTTTGCAAATAATGCATAATCCGTTGAGATTTACTGGAATGGGTCTCTTCTATTTTGGCAACAACTTTCTCCGAAAGGTTAATTTTTGCACTTACACCTTTTTCTAATATTTCATTTTTTTGGTCGCGTGTTTTATATCATAAATCATATAAATTTGGAAAACTGCTTTATTTGCAGAATATTAAAATCTATGTTGCAAACTTTGCAAACGTATAAAGTATTTATAAAAATAAACATAAAAAATTGTAATAAATTATACTCATAACTCAATTGCACATGTAGTAAAAGTGAATTAAAATTTATATTTGTTTTTTCCAGTTCTGCATGAGAATTGTAACATTCATGATCATCATATTGCAAATGTCAGGAAACTGAAAAATTGCCCTCGAAAACTACAAACCAATCTGCCATATAATATTTAGCTTAATATTTTGTAAGACTGCATTAATATTATTGTCCTTAATTATATCTATTAAACGCTGCATTTAAGCTTATGTAATCATAGTTAAAAGCAGAAAAATACAATAAACATATTTATTTTACGCTTAAAACGTTAATAATAAAATATCTGAGATAGACAAAAAATTATTCTATGTTTTTGATTCTTTTTAAATACTTAATAATATACGAAAATTTATCAATCTTTCTCTCAATCTTTAATATATAGCTTATTATAAAACACATTAGAAATGCAATATACATTTATCTTTGTTCTTTTGATTTTATTCTTATTTTGCAAATAATGAATTTGTCATTATTCGGCTACGCCGTTCGTTAGCAAGTTACTCGCATGTATAAGATATATTGTTTGCTTAACAGTACATCACAATAGTAAAATAGAAACGAAACTTTATTTAAAAGAAATAATAAACATGCAAAAATAATTGTAAATCGTCTTGACACTGCTAATTTAAAAATAGTTTATGTTTATAAACTTATATTGTTAGTTTAAATTGATAAAAACAAACTATTATAAAATTTAGTTTAAAATTATAATTGGTTAAAATTATAAAATTGGAGGTTTTATAAAATTGAAAAATATTGCAGAGAGAAATAGATAAATATAGATAGATACATATTTGTTTAATTACAAAGCTATAATTTTAGTTCTCTTTCTGTCATTTTTCTTTAGATTACATTAATATGTTTTTGCACATCTCTGTCTGTCTGAAAAAGCTTATCATGAAAAATCACGAATATCTGCGCTCTAATAATTTATATATCTCATATCAATATAATATATTAGTTTTTAGAAGTATAAAAGCAAAGTAACGAAACGACAGAAACAAATCTGTAAACAGAAATAAACTTTTATACCTTTATAAATGTTAAAAACATTTTTGTCTTTGTTTTTTTCTGTTTTTTTCTTATATTATTACATTATTAATATAAATCAAATTAATATTAAAATTGAAAGGGCAACTTTATGTCATTTCTTATTTTATTATATGTGTTAATATTATCATATGTATGTAAAATATAGGATGCGATAATAAAAACCACTTTATATAGAAGAATTTTATGAAAAACAATATTGAATTTGTTGCTTTGTACAATAAAACACATAGAAATTGAATTAGCAGCGTTATTTCAATAATGTACATTATGATATTCATATCTCTCTTGCTTATTAGAGCAAATCGATCATTTTAATATATATAAGTACTGGAAAAACATAAGTATGTTACAATTACGAAAATCAGCTATCTTATTACGAGTCGGCGCAATAGCAAAACATTTAGCAAATGAGTTCGAACAGACAGTGTTAGTTTGATCATATGGTAGTAATGATTATGGTGACGACTATTCAACAAGCTTTACGTCCTTTTTTTATAATGTGTTTTATTATGGGTTTAGGTGTTTATCCTATAAAACGATCAAAATTGAATATACGATGGATCATATACTTAAGCACTTTATATTCTTTAATAATTTGGTTTGTTTACGCTTATTTCTTTTTCTATGTCTGGAATTTTACATTAAAAGTAATATATTCTAGTTACCTTAATATGGTTATTATGACGTTTAACATCTTATCATTGTTTATATCCGTAATTATGAAATTCTGTTATCAAAAGGTACATACAGATGCAATTACATTCAAATATTTATATTAAGATATTGAATTTATATACTTTATAATATTAATTATATCTAACAACGTTTTTGAGCATAATTGTAATTTTTATTTCAATTCTCACATTTACATACATTCTATGTATATATGTGTGCATGTGTAGGGAGTGTGTCAGTGTTAATATATTAATTGCGATTATATTTTAATTGAAATTCGTTTAAAAAAAGATTAAACACATATACGATGCCTTCAAAGATTTTAAAAGTCTTTACGTTATTATTTTTACGTTATAAAAACATAATTATTTCATAGGCGTAAATTTTGAATTGTCTCTAATATTGTTTTAGAGATTTGAAATATGTGTAATAAGACTTGCTGCAGTGGATGATACTTTGGAAGAGCTTGGCACTCCAAAGATATATCGAAAGATACATATATTAGGAAAAGGAATACTAATCGGGTGGATCGTATACAGCCTTGCTATGAATTTTGATGACACGATATTTTGGTTGAGCAGAAAAGAATTTGCTTCTTGGGGATTATTTTTATCTCACATACTAAATTACCCTATTCATGTCAATACATTTCTGGACTTATTATTCATGTTTCTCCTATGGTTTGTATAGTATTTACAATGTACATATATATATTAATTTTATTCATTGCATAGTTTTTTTAATATGCATACTTTAGATATATATAGCGATAAAAAAAAACAAATATGAATATCGACATGTTTATAAACTGAACTAATGCATATACTATTTGTGTTCTTTATATTTATGAATCAATGTTTTTTTTTTTACAATTTGCTCGCTAATTATTAATATAAATATATATATAATTATCACATTAAAATGACATTTTTTTTTTACATTTCTAACAAAAGTCCCTGATATATCATTCTATAGCTGCCTCAATACAAAATTTTTTTCATAAAATAATTACATTTAAAAAAACTGTTTTTCAAATATACATTTGAATTGAAGATTTTGCTATATATTATACAATTTTTGAGAGATTCTTTACAATATAGGTATATCAGTACCAGATTTGACAAAGTAAATGAGCATGTACGATGTTTATTGGTGAAAGAGGAGCATGGGCTGAGATGTACATGGAAAAAATCTGTAGTAGTTCTTCGTCGAGATACTTCATGTATTGATAATTGCAAGCGAACGTTGTGGACTACAATGTAAATCTGCACAAGCATATATTTAGCTAAATTATCGAATCGATACAAAATTGATAATGCAATTTTAATAGAACCCTATTTCTGAAGATTATGAGAGCAGTACAATTATAAATACTATTTAAATTTTCTAAATTATATGGGTTCTCATCTCTACGTTTTCTCGTAAGAAAATGTGTTTATCAACAGGCAACTTCATTTAGAATTATGTCGTCTTACTTGTGAGCTGAACTCCATATTTGGAACACAAATGGCTTTGGAGATGGCATCTTATCTCGCGTTTTTAACAGCATTGTGCTATTATTTATGCGAAATACTAATACAGGGACATCAAAAAGAGATACAAATAAACGTGTGGTTTAATATCATCCTATGGACCTTTCTATTTTTAATGAAGCTATGCGTTGTAAATTATATCTGTGAGAGTGTTACAGATAAGGTAAAATAACCCGAATAATTTTTAATAACAATATATATTTGATGTAATAAATAATATTCAAATTTTAGGCTAACAAAATTAACAAAACAATTTATCAACTTACAAATTCTATTCGATATGCAGACGTTTGGAAAGAGGTAAAAAACATTTTATAACAACAAGTCAATGAAGTAAATTGTTTAAAGTAAACTAACATCTTTTGTGTACAGATTTATCAGTTTACATTGCAAATAATGTATCATCCGTTGAAATTAACTGGAATGGGTCTCTTCTATCTTGGCAATGACTTCCTTCGAAAGGTTTATTTTTGCATTTATTATCTTTTTTACCTATTTATGTCGTTTTTTATAACATAACTTATAAGAATTCAAGACATTTCTTTTTTAATATTTTCTTATCAAAACTGTTTTTCTACTGTTTTTCACTATTACATGGTAGTTTCCGGTTGCTTTAACTTATTTTACATTTATTTATTAATATTTTCAATAAATTGTTATTTTTATATTTAATAAAAATTAATTAATTGAAACCTTTTTTCAGTTTTTTACGACGATTGTGAATTTCCTGATCATTATGGTGCAATTTAAAATAATTGTTGATATACCTTAATTGACTTACAATTGCGTTTAAAAATCAACATAACTAGCATCTAATCAAACCTAACTTTGTAATAATGCATCAAAGATTATTTATGAATTCTATTGAATGTAATATTAATTGTACAATAGTGCGCAATTATAATAATAGACATGATTATGCCGTTTGTATATTATTAACACTAATACTGTCTGGTGACATCGATCGACTACGTCATTTTGTATGGAAAAATTAAATGATACAAAACGCTAATGCATTTGATAATTCAACTATGCATTATTCTATCACTTTAATGAATAAATTTAATCAAATGAGTTCGAATGGACAGTCGATGTTAGTTTGTGGCAGAAACCGCTAGAGTGATGACTATGGCATATACTATAGAAAAAGCTGGATATCCTTTACTCCTAACCGCTTCCAGTCACACCACGAACATTATTTTAGGATTTTCCAAATAGGAGTAACGATTTTTTGAAAATTGACTTTTTTGAACTTTGACTCTAAAAAACTTCTGAACGGGTCAACGTATAATTTCCGATTTGCGCCAAAAATTTTCTTTGTTAAGCACTTTTAATATACTACAATATGGGGGGTTTCATTTAAAATTTTTGGGTTGGGTTCCCCCTGGGGCATCGCCTTGAGAAGAAAACTTTCCCTTAAAAAAGTAACCCCTCGAAATAATTAGGAATGTATTTCGCGATTTTTTATAATTTTGAGCCGTTTCCAAAATATAGGAATGGGGACAAACTTTATAAACATCCTGTAGAATAAAATTATGCAAAACAATATTGAATTTGTTGCTTTCTACAGCAAAACACGCAAAAATGGAATTAGCAACGTTATTTTAATAATTTACATCACGAAATCCATATCTCTCTCGCTTATTAGAGCAAATCGATCATTTTAATATATATAAGTACTGGAAAAACATAAGTATGTTACAATTACGAAAATCTTACGCTTATTCCATTTTCTATGTCTGGAATATTACATTAAAAATAATATATTCTAGTCGCCTTAATATGGTTGTTATGGCGTTTAACATCTTATCATTGTTTATGTCCGTAATTATGAAATTCTGTTATCAAAAGGTACATACAGATGCAATTACATTCAAGTATTTATATTAAGATATTAAATTTATATACTTTATAATATTAATTATATTTAACAATGTTTTTGAGCATAATTGTGATTTTTATTTCAATTCTGACATTTACATACATTCTATGTATATATGTGTGCATGTGTAGGGAGTGTGTCAGTGTTAATATATTAAATGCGATTATATTTTAATTGAAATTCTTTTAAAAAAAGATTAAACACATATACGATGCCTTCAAAGATTTTAAAAGTCTTTACGTTATTATTTTTACGTTATAAAAACATAATTATTTCATAGGCGTAAATTTTGAATTGTCTCTAATATTGTTTTAGAGATTTGAATTATGTGTAATAAGACTTGCTGCAGTGGATGATACTTTGGAAGAGCTTGGCACTCCAAAGATATATCGAAAGATACATATATTAGGAAAAGGAATACTAATCGGGTGGATCGTATACAGCCTTGCTATGAATTTTGATGACACGATATTTTGGTTGAGCAGAAAAGAATTTGCTTCTTGGGGATTATTTTTATCTCACATACTAAATTACCCTATTCATGTCAATACATTTCTGGACTTATTATTCATGTTTCTCCTATGGTTTGTATAGTATTTACAATGTAAATACATATATATATTGATTTTATTCATTGCATAGTTTTTTTAATATGCATACTTTAGATATATATAGCGATAAAAAAAAACAAATATGAATATCGACATGTTTATAAACTGAACTAATGCATATACTATTTGTGTTCTTTATATTTATGAATCAATGTTTTTTTTTTTACAATTTGCTCGCTAATTATTAATATAAATATATATATAATTATCACATTAAAATGACATTTTTTTTTTACATTTCTAACAAAAGTCCCTGATATATCATTCTATAGCTGCTTCAATACAAATTTTTTTTCATAAAAAAGATTACATTTATTTAAAAAAACTGTTCTTCAAATATACATTTGAATTGAAGATTTTGCTATATATTATACAATTTTTGAGAGATTCTTTACAATATAGGTATATCAGTACCAGATTTGACAAAGTAAATGAGCATGTACGATGTTTATTGGTGAAAGAGGAGCATGGGCTGAGATGTACATGGAAAAAATCTGTAGTAGTTCTTCGTCGAGATACTTCATGTATTGATAATTGCAAGCGAACGTTGTGGACTACAATGTAAATTTGCACAAGCATATATTTAGCTAAATTATCGAATCGATACAAAACTGATTATGCAATTTTAATAGAACTCTATTTCTGAAGATTATAAGAGCAGTACAATTATAAATACTATTAAAATTTTCTAAATTATATGGGTTCTCATCTCTACGTTTTCTCGTAAGAAAATGTGTTTATCAACAGGCAACTTCATTTAGAATTATGTCGTCTTACTTGTGAGCTGAACTCCATATTTGGAACACAAATGGCTTTGGAGATGGCATCTTATCTCGCGTTTTTAACAGCATTGTGCTATTATTTATGCGAAATACTAATACAAGAACATCAAAAAGAGATACAAATAAACGCGTTGTTTAGTATCATCCTATGGACCTTACTATTTTTAATGAAGCTATGCGTTGTAAATTATATCTGCGAGAGTGTTACAGATAAGGTAAAATAACCCAAATAATTTTTAATAACAATATATATTTGATGTAATAAATAATATTCAAATTTTAGGCTAACAAAATTAACAAAACAATTTATCAACTTACAAATTCTATTCGATATGCAGACGTTTGGAAAGAGGTAAAAAACATTTTATAACAACAAGTCAATGAAGTAAATTGTTTAAAGTAAACTAACATCTTTTGTGTACAGATTTATCAGTTTACATTGCAAATAATGTATCATCCGTTGAAATTAACTGGAATGGGTCTCTTCTATCTTGGCAATGACTTCCTTCGAAAGGTTTATTTTTGCATTTATCTTTTTTACCACTTTATGTCGTTTTTTATAACATAACTTATAAGAATTCAAGACATTTCTTTTTTAATATTTTCTTATCAAAACTGTTTTTCTACTGTTTTTCACTATTACATGGTAGTTTCCGGTTGCTTTAACTTATTTTACATTTATTTATTAATATTTTCAATAAATTGTTATTTTTATATTTAATAAAAATTAATTAATTGAAACCTTTTTTCAGTTTTTTACGACGATTGTGAATTTCCTGATCATTATGGTGCAATTTAAAATAATTGTTGATGTACCTTAATTGACTTACAATTGCGTTTAAAAAGCAACATAAGTAGCATCTAATCGAACCTAACTTTGTAATAATGCATCAAGATTATTTATAAATTTTATTGAATGTAATATTAATTGGACAATAGTGCGCAATTATAATAATAGACATGATTATGCCGTTTGCATATTATTAAGACTAATACTGTCTGGTGACATCGATCGACTACGTCATTGTGTATGGAAGAATTAAATGATACAAAACGCTAATGCATTTGATAATTCAACTATGCATTATTCTATCATTTGAATGAATTTAATCAAATGAGTTCGAATGGGCAGTCGATGTTAGTTTGCAGCAGAAACCGTGAGAGTGATGACTATGGCATATACCATAGAAAAGACTGTATATCCTTTACTCCTAACCGCTTCCGTTCCCGGTTTAGGTGTTTACTCTCCAAAAAAACTTTATTTAAGCATTTTTATAATATAACAATATGGATCGCTTATGGATGCCTTTATTATTATGTAGTGACAACGCTTAAAACAGAAATATGGTTTCAATCAACTTCTAATATGATTCATATACAAACCGGCATTCTTGCTACTGTTATATATATTAATATGAGTGTATATCAAGACAAGGTATATTTGTATATCTTCAATTTGTAACAAAAAAATATAATACCTTACGTAATAAAGATATATCATTTTTCAAAAGCTTTCATAATTTTATAATTATAGAAAATTTATTATTTATTATTTATTATAAAATTTAATATATTTATAATTTATTATTTTTTAAAAAATTTATTATTATTTATTGTAACATTTGGTTGTTGAATTGTATTATTTAATATTGTTTAGAGATTTCGAATATTCATGAAAAGACTTGCTGCTGTAAACGATACGTTAAAAGAGTTAGGCACTCTCAAGATATATCGACAGTTACATGCATATGTAATAAGAGTGTTAACTGGATGGTTCGTGTGCATTCACACACACACACACACATATAGCAAATAAACTTGATTGCTTTTGGTGGTTCTACGCAATAAAGGATCGTCGGTGCTTGATTTTACTTTATATTATAAATCATTTTTATCACGTCAACATATTTGAGAATTTATTATTTATGACTTTCCTGTGGTTTGTATTATATTACACAATATATCTAAATAAAAATACTAAAAATATAAATTAATGAAATACATTAATAAACGTAACAATGCATAATTAATATGTATAATATTAATTTAATGTCTATATAATTATCAACAGTTGTTTACGAAACCAAATTTGTAGTAATTAAGAATGTACGGATATCAAGTAATAAGTTGAAAGGATACTAGTTTCTTTTGTTGTCTTAATACATATGTATTTTAAAAATAGTTGTTATTCCTAAAAAAAAACAGATATGCTAAAAAAGATTAAATTTTTTAAAAGAAAGGTATTTAACATTTTCTTGTAAAATTGTGTCGAAAAAAAAGAAATGTTTTTTATGTTTACTCTGCAGACTAAAAAATTTTACCGTAGATCATTTTTATTTCGAGTAATTATGTGTGATGAATATTTTTATATATTGTAATTATTGTACAATTATTCTTTTTTTGTAACAGGTATATTGGTACTAGATTTGACAAGGTAAATCAGCACATGTCTATTGATTAAGAAACAGTATGGATTGAGATATGCATGAAGAATGAAAACTTAAAAAGACCAACATCTTCACACCACGAACGTTTTTTAGGATTTTCCAAATGGGAGTAACGATTTTTTGAAAATTGACTTTTTTGAACTTTGACCCTAAATAACTCCTGAACGGGTCAACGTATAACCTCCGGTTTGTGCCAAAAATTTTCTTTGTTATGCCCTTTCCAACAATAAACTACAATATGAAGGGTTCCATTTAAAATTTTTGAATTGGGTTCCCCCTGAGGCATCCCCTTGAGGAGACAACTCCTCTTTAAAAGAATAACCCTTCAAAATGATCGAGCATGTATTTCTTTGTTTTTCATGATTTTGAGCTGTATCCAAAATATAGGGATGGAGACAAACTTTATAAACATCCTGTAGAATAAAATTATGCAAAACAATATTGAATTTGTTGCTTTCTACAGCAAAACACGCAAAAATGGAATTAGCAACGTTATTTTAATAATTTACATCACAAAATCCATATGTCTCTTGCTTATTAGAGCAAATCGATCATTTTAATATATATAAGTACTGGAAAAACATAAGTATGTTACAATTACGAAAATCAGCTATCTTATTACGAGTCGGCGCAATCGCAAAACATTTAGCAAATGAGTTCGAACAGACAGTGTTAGTTTGATCATATGGTAGTGATGATTATGGTTACGACTATTCAACAAGCTTTACATCCTTTTTTTATAATATGTTTTATTATGGGTTTAGGTGTTTATCCTATAAAACAATCAAAATTGAAGTTACGATGTATCATATACTTAAGCACTTTGTATTCTTTGATAATCTGGATTGCCTATACTTATTTCCTTTTCTATACTTTGAATTTATTTACATTAAAAGTAATATATCCTACCCCCATTAATATGGTTGTTACGGCGACTAACATCTTATCATTGTTTATATCCGTAATTATGAAATTTTGTTATCAAAAGGTACATATAGATGCAATTACATTCAAATATTTATATTAAGATATTGAATTTATATACTTTATAATATTAATTATATCTAACAATGTTTTTGAGCGTAATTGTGATTTTTATTTCAATTCTCACATTCACATACATTCTATGTATATATGTGTGCATATGTAAAAAGTGTGTCAGTGTGTGTATGTATAATATGTATATCGCAATTATATGTTAACAGAAAAACTTAAATAAAAAAAAATTAAACATATATACAATGTCTTCAAAGATTTTTAAAGTCTTTACATTATTATTTTTACGTCATTAAAGCATAATTGTCTCACAAATGCGTAAATTTTGGATTGTTTCTAATATTGTTTTAGAGATTTGAAATATGTGTAATAAGACTTGCTGCAGTGGATGATACTTTGGAAGAGCTTGGCACTCCAAAGATATATCGAAAGATACATATATTAGGAAAAGGAATACTAATCGGCTGGATCGTATACAGCCTTGCTATAAATTTTGATGATACGATATTTTGGTTGAACAGAAAAGAAACTGCTTCTTGGGGATTATTTTTATCTCACATATTAAATTATCCTATGCATGTCAATACATTTCTGGACTTATTATTTATTTTTTTTCTATGGTTTGTATAATATTTACAATGTACATATATACAACAATTATTCATGTTTCTCCTATGGTTTGTATAGTATTTACAATGTACATATATATATTAATTTTATTCATTGCATAGTTTTTATAATATGCATACTTTAGATATACATATAGTGATAAAAGAAAAGAGATATGAATATCAACATGTCTATAAACTCAACAAATGTATATGTTATTTGTATTTTTTATCTTTATGAAAATCAATGCCGTTTTTTTTGCAATTTGCTCGCTAATTATTAATGTAATTTTATATATAATTATTACATTAAAATGACATTTTTTTGGCATTTCTAGCAAAAGTCGCTGATATATCATTCTATAGCTGTTTCAATACAAACATTTTATCATAAAAAAGATTACATTTATTTAAAAAAAAAACCTGTTTTTTAAATATACATTTGAATTGAAGATTTTGCTATGTATTATACAATTTTTGAAAGATTCTTTGCAATATAGGTATATTGGTACCAGATTTGACAAAGTAAATGTGCATGTACGGTGTTTATTGGTGAAAGAAGAGCATGGACTGAGATGTACATGGAGAAAATCTGTACTAGCTCTTCGTCGAGATATTTCATGTATTAATAATTCCAAGCGAACATTGTGGACTACAATGTAAATCTACACACGCATATATTTAGCTAAATTATTGAATCGATGCAAAATTGATAATGCAATTTTAACAGAACTCTATTTCTGAAGATTATGAGAGCAGTATAATTATAAATACTATTTAAATTTTCTAAATTATATGGATTTTCATTTCTACGTTTTCTCGTAAGAAAATGTGTTTTTCAACAGGCAGCTTCATTTAGAATTATGTCGTCTTACTCGTGAGCTGAACTCCATATTTGGAATACAAATGACTTTGGAGATGACATCCTACTTCTTGTTTTTAACATTATTGTGCTATTATTTATGCATAATACTAATAGAGGGATGGCAAAAAGAGATACAAATACACATATGGTTTAATCTCAGCCTATGGATTTTTCTATTTTTAATGAAACTATGCGTTGTAAATTATATCTGTGAGAATGTTACAGTTAAGGTAAAATGAAGCAAAATTTTTAATAACAATATATATTTGATGTAATAAATTTTATTTAAATTTTAGGCTAACGAAATTAACAAAATAATTCATCAACTGACAAATTCTATTCGATATGCAGACGTTTGGAAGGAGGTAAATAATATTTTATAGCAACAAGTAAATGAAGTAAATTGTTTAAAGTAAAATAACATCTCTTATGTACAGATTTATCAGTTTACTTTGCAAATAATGTATCATCCGTTAAAATTAACTGGAATGGGTTTTTTCTACCTTGGCAATGACTTCCTTCGAAAGGTTTATCTTTGCATTTATCTTTTTTTACCGCTTTATGTCGTTTTTTATATCATAACTTATAACAATTCAAGATATTTCTTTTTTAATATTCTCTTATCAAAACTGTTTTTCTACTGTTTTCCACTATTACATAATAGTTTCCGGTTGCTTTAACTTATTTTACATTTATTTATTGATATTTTCAATAAAATGTTATTTTTATATTTAATAAAAATTAATTAATTAAAGTCTTCTTTCAGTTTATTACGACGATTGTAAATTTCCTGATCATTATGGTGCAATTAAAAATTAAGGTGTATTAAAAATAATTGTTAATACATCTTAATTGACTTACAATTGCGTTTAAAAAGCAACATACCTAGCATCTAATCGAACCTAACATTGTAATAATGCATCAAAATTATTTATGATTTTTGATATTATTCTATTAAATGTAATATTAATTGAACAATAGTGCTCTATTATAATAAAAGACATGATCATGCCGTTTGTATATTATTAACATTGTCTGGTGACATCGATCGACTACGTCATTGTGTATGGAAGAATTAAATGATACAAAACGCTAATGCATTTGATAATTCAACTATGCATTATTCTATCACTTTAATAAATGAATTTAATCAAATGAGTTCGAATGAACAGTCGGTGTTAGTTTGCTGCAGAAACCGTGAGAGTGATGACTATGGCATATACCATAGAAAAGGCTGTATATCCTTTACTCCTAATCGCTTCCATTCTCGGTTTAGGTGTCTACTCTCCAAAGAAACTTTATTTAAGCATTTTCTATAATATAACAATATGGATCGCTTATGGATGCCTTTATTATTATGTAGTGACAACGCTTAAAGTAGAAATATGGTTTCAATCAACTTCTAATATGATTCACATACAAACCGGCATTCTTGCTACTGTTACATCTGTTATTATGAGTGTATATCAAGACAAGGTATATTTGTATATCTTCAATTTGTAAAGAAAAATATAATACCTTACGTAATACAGATATATCATTTTTCAAAAGCATTTATAATTTTATAATTATAAAAAATTTATAATTTATTATAAAATTTAATATATTTATAATTTATTATT
>NW_021849915.1:576963-627916 GCF_003651465.1 Formica exsecta
ATTTATTATTTTTTTAAAAATTTAATATTATTTATTATAACATTTGGTTGTTGAATTGTATTATTTAATATTGTTTAGAGATTTCGAATATTCATGAAAAGACTTGCTGCTGTGGACGATACTTTAAAAGAGTTAGGCACTCCCAAGATATATCGACAGTTACATGCATATGTAATAAGAGTGTTAATTGGATGGTTCGTGTGCATTCATATAGCAAATACACTTGATAGCTTTTGGTGGTTCTACGCAATAAAAGATCATCGGTGCATGATTCTACCTTATATTATGAATCATTTTCATCACGTCAACTTATTTGTGGATTTATTATTTTTGATTTTCCTGTGGTTTGTATTATATTACACAGTATACCTAAATATACATTATAATTTTTTTGTTAATAGATTTAACTTTTTATTATCTTAATACATATGTATTTTACAAAATAGTTGTTAATCCTGGAAAAAGAAAACAAATATTGTAAAAAAGATTAAATTTTTTAGAAGAAACGTATTTAATATTTTTTTGTAAAATTGCCTCGAAAAAAGAGAAATGTTTTTCATGTTTATTCTGCGGACTAAAAAATTTTATCGTAGATTATTTTTATTTCGAGTAATTATGTGTTATCAATTTTTTTATATATTGTAATTATTGTACAATTACTCTGACTTTGTAACAGGTATATTGGTACTAGATTTGACAAGGTAAACGAGCATATGAGATGTCTATTGATTAAGAAACAATATGGATTGAGATATACATGGAGAAAATCTGTGCTGATTACTCGTGAATGCATCATGTATGACAAATACAAGCTCATACTGTGGACTTCAATGTAAATCGAAATAAAAAAAAATATATGCTTGGATTGATTGAAATATAATCTATCAAAGAAATTAATGCATTCAATATAGAAAAAATTCAATTCATTCAAATAATAAAAAAATGATTTCTCCATACACATCATAGTCGTGTTTGTCTTTTTGTTCTCTCATTAACAAATTTTATTCTTTGATAGGCATGTCCATTTGGAATTATGTCAAATCGCTCGTGATTTAAACATAATGTTTGGACCCCAATTGACTATGGAAATAGTAGCCTGTCTAGTATATCTGACAAGATTATGTCATTATATTATTATGCACATAGAAACAAAAGTATTTTCGCCGATAGCCTGGGTTATCATATGTTTTTGGATAACGTTGCACGTGGCTAGACTCTTCTATTTAAATTACATCTGCGAAAACGTCAGCGCTAAGGCAAATTTCAATCCCGTAAACTTGGATATATAGAAATAAAAAGAATAATTCACCAATTGACAGATTTTATTCGGTATGCTGACGTTCGTGACGAGGTAAAAAATATATATATTTCAGTAATAAAAATAAAGCAGTTAAGATTTTTTACGTTTTAATAATTATTCTATGTGCGTAGATTTATCAGTTTTCTTTAGAAATAATATATCATCCGCTGAAATTCACAGGACTGGGTCTCTTCTATTTTGGCAATGGCCTTCTACGAAAGGTTGGTTCTTATATTTATCTTAGTTAATTTATATTTATCTTTTTGTATCTTTTCATTTTCAACTTATATTATAAATAATCAGACCGTAATTGTATATATTACATCTTTCATATAATATTTTTATTATTGTATCTTGTTGTGTAATAGATATTAGATTAACGTACAAAAATGTAGATTTAAAATAGTGCATTATATATGTAATTTTTTGTTTGTGTAAAAAAAATTAATTCACATATTTTCTTTTAGTTCTTCATGACAATTTTGGCATTTCTAATCTTCATAGTGCAGATGACTACCATACCTAAAAAGGAGACGGACATTTAAAAAAAATTGTAAAAAATTAGTACTCATAACGAGCATACATCATATAAGAATTAATAATTTAAAATAGGATTTAAGCAGTTGATAGCACATATATTAATTAAGATATATAAAATGATAAAAATTGCAAAAGTTTTGGCCTTTGTCTGGATTCTTCTTAATGGTAAAAAAATACAATGAACGCAGAGTACAAATATATATGAAGAAATAATTCTCTTAGAAATTTCTCTGCAAAATTTATCAACAAATTCTTTTTTAATCCTTAAACTGTCACTTACCACACAATTATTCCAGGAACTTGTGGAGAAATGTTGCATCTTAGGTCAAATTAATAAAAGTTTATTACTTGAGATTTCTTTAGTAATGAAATAAAAATCAAAGAACAAGAATTTACAATTAAATGTTTGTTAATTCGTTGACTCATCGACAATAAAGCCATTACAAGAAAGATCGCATATGACGAATTCAAAATATATCGAATGTAAATGTTGTGTAATTTTAGTTGTGGATTAAATTTGCTATGAAAATTTTGATGTCTTCATCAACAACGGATTAATTTTTTTTAATAAAATTCTTAAAAACGGATATTTCTTATATTACATGAATAAACAATAAAAATGTAATTTATAAATGTTAAAAAATTTTTATTTAAAACATATATATATATATACATAATATCAAATAATATAAATTAATAAAATAAATTAATAAACGTAACAATGCATAATTAATATAGTAATATTAAACTAATGTCTACATAATTATCAAAATCGTTTACAAAATCAACTTTGTAATAATTAAAAATGTATGAATATCAAGTAATAAGTTGATAGGATACTACGTAAAACTTTTCCGAATTACATATTTTTCTCATTTACTCGTAACATGTTGCATTGTTTTTACTCGAAATTAACATTCGAGATAAGGGAGAAGTATCCATTTCCATCATAAAGAGCATAATACCAACAATTCCTACGATGAACTGAAAATAAATATCAAATATAATTATCGCTATTTAAAAAATTTTCTTACATAAGCCAAACTTTTAAATTACTTCTAAATTGTATTATGCTTATATAGATGTGAATAATATTAAAAACTAACCTTACGAATAAATTTGTAGCCAAAATTAAATAAACCCATTCCGTTGAATTTTAACGGTTGAAGCGATATTTGCAAAACAAACTGGCAAATCTACATTGTATATAACATGAATGTAAAAATTATTAATAAAGGCTATATTTAAAATTGAAAGATTTTAAGCTAGGAAAATTTATCTTACATCTTCGCGTATCTGATTAAAATAGACAAGATCTGTCAATTTATGGATCATGTCTTTGGTTTTCTCCGCCTAAAATAATATAAAAATTTAATTTTACGATCATAATAATTGTATCTTTTTATTCGTATTAATTGTGTTTTTGTATTAATGAATTTTGAAAATGTTTTTGATTCAAGTACTTTACTAAAATAGTTTTAATATTTATCGTAAAAAGATTGAATATCATAGAGAGACTAATCCAGACTAATCATGATGAAAATATTTTTTTTACGATCTATCTAAAAATCTCTTAAGGCTCACCTTGGTACCAACGCTTTCACAGATGTAATTTAATGTTACTAATTTTGTTAAGTATAAACCGCACCATACATAAGTATGAATTAAAAGTGTCAGTTTATTTTCTAGATCGTCCTTGTCCTTATATAATTGTTTGAAACATATTAGCATATGATATTGAAAATAAAATATCCCAGTTAAAAAAACGAAATATGACATCATCTGCAGGGTTATTTGCATTCCGAAAAAATCATTTAGTTTGCGAGCTATTCGGCAAAGTTCCAAATAAAGGTGCCTAGAAAGAAATAATATATTAATAGATAAATATATTTATTATATTAAGACACTGAAATATATAAAGAACTACATGCGTGTAGTATTTGTCTATTTATTTAGAATTAAAAACGATCAGAGATACAATCAGAGATATAATTTAATATTATACAATTACAAATTACATCAAAATAAATATTTTATCATAAAGCAAAACAAAATTAACAATTACAGTTACATTACGTAAATTTGAAAATTTGCGATATATAAATAAATTTGTAAAAGAACAGATTTTTTGATAGATAGATATTTAATTGTGTAAATAAGTTTGTAATACAATAAGATAAAATATATTTATACATTTTTAGATTAATAAAATAAAATATGTTAAAACAAGTTTTTCAATTTTGCCGATTTTTATCTTAGGATATATATCAATTTACATTGTAGTCCACAATACATGCTCACGATTTTCAGCGCTTTGGACATAGTAACGAGTAACAAGAGACTTTTTCCAAGTGTATTTAAATCCGTATTCTTTAGTCTCTGATAGTTGTCCAATATAGTCATTAATTACATTCAATCTAGTACCAATATATCTGTAATTCAGAAAAAAGAAGAAGACACTAAAATAAAACACACATTGAACATTTTTATTTATGTTGCACATTAAATATAAACATGTGGAAGTTTTTCATTATTTCTTGTTTATTTCATTTAGGATCCCATTCATTTAGGAACTTTATAAAAACAACAGTACGGCACTAACTTCTGGATTATCATACTAGATTAAAGAATTGTGTCTTTTAAATAAATGCCTGTTATATTTCTTTAAATAAATACTGATTATATAGAATCCTATACAGCATACAAGTATAAAATAACTTAACTAATTTATATATATATATTTAACATTTTTTAGCATTTTTCTAATTTACAGATTTAAGAATTTATTGATTTGAATTATATTTAGACTTCTCAATAATTTAAAAATAACTGATTTTACAAACCTTATAAAAAATATAAATATTATATCCATGAGGGTATTGATGTGGAAAGGATAATGTATAATAAGAGGGATAATTATAGCCTGTATATCCTTAAACCTTTTTACGGACCAATGACTATCAATTGCCCACGTTATACAAATCATCATAAACCATCCAATCAATATCCATTTTATCGACTTTCGCATTTTACAATATTCCTTGGGTATTCCAAGCTGTTCCAAGGTATCGTCTACGAGACTGAGATTCCTCATACACATAAGAAATTTCTAAGAATAACAGCATACAAAAAATATATAATATTATAAACATCTTTTTTCGCAGATATGAAAATATATATCAATGTGTTTGATAACAAAGAAATAATTTTTAATAAAATCTCATTAAATTTTATATTAATATATGTAATATATACTAGATATATATAAAACAAATTTTATCAACTAAACATAATATTTTGATGTTTCTGATAATCCAACTGTTGAAAATATAATATAAATTTTAAAAACATAAAATTTCATTTTACACACATAAATAAAAAATAGATACTTTTATTTATATTTAATTAAATTTGACTTTACCAAATAAGTAATAGTGAAAATACAATAGTTTCTAATTTGGAGAAGTCGTGTTTCTCATGCTATTTATTCTGTTATAGATATCACACCATTGAAGTTATTATAAAACATCCATAAAGAAAAATAATGTACCTCGTGTTTGCGTACGATGATGATTACAGATATTAGGGTCGCAATCAAATTTGTCATTACTATGAAAAACATCAAAAAACCTGAAAATATACGATGTGGTGTATAAAAAGTCACCATATAGTGAAAGGCGCAGGCGTAAACACTCCACACAGTTAATATATAAAAGATGCTGAAGCAAAGTCTTGGATGATTCAAACTATGTCTAAAAATTCCACAACCAAGTAAACAAGTGACTAAATGAAAAGAATCTAAAGTCTTTTCTATACTGTCGACCATGATTGCAAACTGTCGCAATTCCATATGTTAACTATTAGATCACAAGTTGAAGATAGTATAACGTGCTAACATATATTAGTATAATAACACTTAATTAGTATCGTTAAAATATTAAACACTAACATAAAGAGGTAATCGATATTCGCACAATGTGTCAGGGTATAGCGTGCTAACATATATTAGTATAATAACACTTAATTAGATCCTTACATTAGTATCGTTAAAATATTAAACACTAACATAAAGAGGTAATCGATATTCGCACAATGTGTCAGCAATTATTTTCAGTGTCTGTACTTTCTCGGCCATCTACTTATTAGGTACAGAATGTGTCCATATAATATATTCATAAATATAATAGTCAAGAACGGAATAAGTTAGAAGCAAAGATTGTAACGCCTGTTTTATGGTAGTCATATCATACTCATCTATCAAAACGATGGAATAATAATAGAACTGCATTAGCATTATGTGTATCATTTATTTTCATAAACATATATAATGAAGTAGTTGATCGATATTGTTGGGCGATATTAGCGCCAATAATTGGCAAACAACTTGTAGCTTAAGATAGGCGTCAGTTAATATTTGACTTGACAGTAGAATTGTGATAAGTGAACAACTATCGAATAAATAATATTTTTTAGTGAATTGAAAATGATATGGAAAATTTGGTATTTTCGTAATCAGCGGATTTATTTTTTTAAATAAAATTCTTAAGAATGATGTATCTTATATTACATATATATAAATTAATCAATAAAAATGTAATTTATAAAGATTAAAAAAATGTTTATTCTCGAAACATATAGTACCAAAATAATATCAATAATAAAATAAATCAATAAATATAACAATGCAATTAATATGATAATATTAAAGTAAGGTTTATATAATTATTAACAATAATTGTGTACATACAACTAACTTTCTAATATATAATTAGAAATATACGGATATTAAATAAACTGGAAGGATACTATGTAGAAGTCTTCAAAATTATATATTTTTCTCGTTTACGCGTAACATGATGCGTTATTTCCGTTAGAAATTAAAATTCGGGATAGGGGAGAAGTATCCATTTGCACCATAAAAATCATAAGACTAAGAATTCCTATGAAAAACTGAAAATAAATATCAAATATAATTATCGCTATTTAATATTTTCTTGCATAAGTCTAACTTCTAAATTACTTCTAAATTGCATTATGCTTATATAAATATTAATAATATTACAAACTAACCTTGCCAATAAATTCGTAGCCAAAGTTAAACAAGCTCATTCCGTTGAACTTTAATGGGTGAAGTGATATTTGCAAAACAAACTGGAAAATCTGCATTGTGTAACATAAATATTATTTTAAAATTATTAATAGAAACTATTTAAAATCTAAAGATTTTAGGCTAGGAAGATTTATCTTACATCTTCGCGTGACTGGTTAAAATAGACAAGGTTTGTTAATTTATGGATCACGTCCTTGATTTTCCCCGCCTGAAATAATATAAAGTTAATTCTACGACTTTAACAATTATATCTTTATTTATATTAATTATGAATATCGAGAGTTGTGCATTTATATAAATAAATGTGCAATTGTTATGAAAAAAAAATTCTTAAGTTTCTTTTTTTATCTAGAAAAATGAGAATTTTACAATCCATCTAAAAATCATCTAAAAGCTCACCTTAGTGCTAACATTTTCGCAGATATAATTCAATGTTACGAATTTAATTAAGTATATGCTGGTCCATATGTCGGCATGAATTAAAAATATTAATTGACTTTCCCCACTATCTTTATAATTATGATTGTGGCATAATATCATACGGTATTGATAATAAAACACTCCCGTTAAAAGTACAAAATAGGATATCATCTGCAAAGTCATTTGCATTCCGAAAAAATCATTTATTTTGCGAGCTATTCCGCAAAGTTCCAAATGAAGGTGCCTAAAAAACATTATATTAATGGATAAATATATTTAAAACGTCGAAATATATAATTACTGATCTGTTCCTTCTAAAAAATACATGCGTGCAACATCTATCTAGAATTAAATACGATCGAAGCTATATAATTAGGGATATTATTTAAATATTATGTACGATTATATAGTACTCATATTGAAATAATTATTTTATCATAAATCTGAGTAAAATTAACGTTTATAGTTACATTATGTAAATTTAGAAATTTGCAATTAATTTGTAAAAAAACAGATTTTTTGGTTAAATATAAAATTGCCACAATTTAATGCAAAAGCGTGGTGTGAATAAGATTGTAACACAATAAAATATATTTATACATTTTTAAATGAATAAAATTGTCTTTTTTTTTCAAATAAGTCTTTCAATTTGGCCGATTTTTATCTTAGGATATATATCAATTTACATTGCAGTCCACAATACATGTTCGCGATTTTTAGCGCTTCGGACATAATAGCGAGTAACAAGAGATTTTTTCCAAGTACATCTCAATCCACATTCTTCAGTCTCTGATAGTTGCTCAATATAATTGTTAATTTTATCGAATCTAGTACCAATGTATCTATAATTTAGAGAAACAGAGAAACACTAGAATGAAGCGCTTATTAAACTCTTTTATTTATGTCGCATGTTATTAATTATTGTTTAATTCGCTTAATATATTATTTTGTAGAAATAACATTTTAAATATGGCATATTTACAATTTATAAATTTAAAAATTGATGAAAGTAAATTATTCAGATTTCTCAATAATGCTTATATAATTTAAGAAAAATAAACATATTTTACAAACCTTAAAAGAAATATAAACATTATACACATAAAAGTGTTGAGATGGAAAGGATAATTTATAATGGCAGGGATAATTATGACCCTTGTGTCCTGAAACTTTTCCATATCCCAAAAATAGTCAGATATCCACGTTATGCAAATTGTCATAAACCATATAATCATTATCCATTTCATCGAGTTTCGCATTTTACAATATTCCTTAGGTGTTCCAAGCTGTTCCAATGTATCGTCTACGAGACTAAGATTTTTTATACACCTAAAGAATTTCTAAGAGAATAACAGTAACAATAAAATATATAATGCTATAAATGTCTTTCGTGGTATACATGAAAATATATATATCAACGTACTTGATAATAATGTAATAATTTATAATAAAAATCTCGTCAAATATTATATCTATTTATATGATATATTTATGAGATATATACAAAACAAAATTTATTAACAAAATATAAAATTTTAGTTTTTTTAGTAATTCAATGATTGAAAGTAAAACGTATTTTAGACACAAAATTTTATTTTACATAAATAAAAAAATAGATTATTTTATTCATATCTAATTAAATGCGATTTTATCAAATATAAGTAAATTTGATTTCATCAAATAACTAATAGTAAAACTAGTTTCTAATTTGGAGAAGTCGTGTCTCGTGCTATTTATTTTACTGCAGAGATTACACCGTTAAAATTATAATGAAACATTCACAAAGAAAAAATACCTCGTGTTCTTGAACGACGATGATTACAGATATTATGGTCACAAACAAATTTGTCATTATTATAAAAAAGATCAAAAAGCCTGCAAATATACGATGCGGTGCAAAGAAATTCACCACACAATAAAAGGCGCAGGCATAAACACTCCAAACAGTTAGTATATAAAAGATGCTGAAGCGAAATCTCGTATGACCCAAGCTATCCCTAAAAATTCCAGAACCAAGGAAACAAAAGACTAAGCAAAAAGGATTTAAAGTCTTGTCTATAGTGCTGGCCATGATCACAAACTCTCACAATTTTATATGTTAACTATTAGATTCTGAATTGAAGGTAATATAGCGTGCTAATGTTACATTTATCAGCATGATAAGATGATGTTTGATTAGATCGTTGCTTTAGCATCGTTAAAATATTAAACAATAACATAGATGTATATTGTTGAGATAATCGATATTCGCACAATGCGTCAGCAATTATTTTCAGTTCTTGTACTTTCTCCGTCATTTTTTGTTAGATACAAGATATATTTATATAATACATTTATATAATATGTTATCGTTAATATATTGTAATTTTTAAGCAATGCAATTAAAATTTTTACTGTTTGCAACGGTTTTGCAATCGGACTGCATGGGGCAACAAAAATAGATAAATTTAATTGTATTCATATATAAATTTATTTTATCATTATTTTTTGTGTTACAAATAATATAAATAAGAGTTTCAAGTAAATCATGTTGGAAAAGAATATGATTATTTATTTATTATTATTAAATTTGAAAGCATTATATTTCTTGTTTATTCGTATTTTTAGCATTTCAAGAAAATCGGTTTTTTATAAATGAAATTTCTAGAACTTTATTAATAAGAAAATCTTTAAAAATGCTATTAATTATACAATTTTCAAAAAGATCATTTTGATGAGTTTTTATTAAATTATTTGTAAATTTCTTTTTTTTAGTTTAATAAGTAGCATTATTCGTCTACAATGTGACCGAATTCTTTTTTGAATCATCATATTATAATGGCGTGTTCATTTGAATTAGAATAACCACATATGTTGTAACCGTGGCAAAAAACTGAAACACAAACACATAATATAATGTTTTCTCTTTTTCTTCCTTCTCAAATTTTAGAATTACATTAAATAATTATTCTACATTTTTGTAATAAATAATTAAATCAGAAATAGTAATTCTCTAAATGGATTGTATCATTTCTATTAATTGCATAATTTAAAGAAATAGGTTAAATATACATACCTTGCCAGTGAGAGTATTATCAATTGAGAAGAAACCGGAAGCGGTAAACTTTAAGGAATTAAGCACTATTTGTTGCGTAAATTGCGTAATCTGTAACATAAAGAGACATTTGCACATATTTATTTCATTTTCTATTAAATTATATACATAAGTAAAATATTTATAGATGAAAACACAATGTTTTTATTTCTTAAACAATAAATTGTTTTATATGAACAATATTCAATATGTTTTCTTTGAAGGAAAAAAAAATCAAATTTGATTAACATGTTATCCATCGATAATGCATTAACAAGACTTACTTCTTCTCTCATATCATCGTCGGTACCGGCTCCATCAAAAGACTGCATAATTTCGCCGGTTTTATATGCCTGAAATAAATCTTAACCATATAACGAACAAATTTAGTAATATATATAAATATTACATAATTTTAATAACATATTTAACTGTACCCTGGAATCAATTCTGTGTTTATCATTCTGAATTTATTTAATTAAATTTTATTTTAATAACAAAAATAATGTACCTCCTGTGATACACCCGCACAAAGAGAGTTCACCAATATAATTTTGAGTGAGTAAATGCCTGCCCAAACTATCATGGCAACGAGTTTTTCACTGTGAAATATCACGTGAAACTGGCCGGTAAGTGCACCATACATACAGTAAAAACATACAGTTACTACTGTAAAATGAACCGCCAATTCGAGCAAAAGTTGCAGACAATAAGTATGATTAATTTGTCGTGCTATTCTCGTGACTTCTAAGTGTAAATGTCTTTGAGATAAAAATATTAATTAATTAGTAATTATTTAAATAACTCTAAGAAATTCTTTTTTAATTTGTGACAGAATTTAGCACACACTATTTTAGGTATCATATATTTTGATATAATCTATATACCTTATATATCCATTCTGAGATTTTTCAAATATATTCTGTATACATATTCTGTATACATATAATTCTGTGACAAATTATACATATAATTTTATAAGGTAAACGTAGCTATTAACATAGTGAAATATCACAAAAAGATGCATAATGTTAAAAATATTCATTTTTTAAAATAATATTAATTATTATAAGATTTTATTGAAATGTTAAAAAATTTTACTGACCGTTGAACAATAGAAAATGAGAATTATTGTTAATTTTACCTCAATGTCTGTATGAGATGCAGTATCTTCTCCTTTTGATTTTCGTAGTTTATTGTAACGATTGCAATTTGTTTATTTTCACGTTGATCTTGAATCTTAAAGATATTTGATTTATTTGCACAAAGTACTACATTGTTAATCAGAATATTTGTATTCTGGAACTTTATTTGAAGACATCTGCAATTTTACATCACACACGTTGTTTTGATATATATAATCAAAGATGTATATTTATTTACTTAATCCACTTAATTTTAAAAAAATATGTCGCTTTGTGTGATTGAAAAATAAGTTAGAAATTTAAAAAATAACTTTTAAAATAACTCTGTAATTAAACATTAATTCTCTGTAATTCTCACTATTTGATCATTAATTTAGGATATATATTGTTTGGGAAACATATTATTAATTATTATACTTGCCTGATAAGTGAAGCGAAAGTGACATCTACTACAGAATTTGTCAGAATTGGAATGCAGAAACATAAATCAGTATAAAAAATGCCCAAATATCCCATAGAAGCAATCTCTTCATACATCCATACTATATGCATGAGATTCAATAATAGCATACTCATTACCCAAAGAGCCAAAAGATATAGAATATTGCGGTGAGTTCTCTGGTAATCCCTTTTTATACCCAATACTTCTATAGTATTGTCAATTGTACTGAATCTTTTAATTATGCTATTTATATTCTTGAAACGTCAAAACTAAATTAGTAAGTTTGTTCATAGGTAATCAGTCAGGAAAGACGAGAGAGATCTTAATAGCTACCAACAAAAATTTTACAAAAATTACAAAAAAATAATTTTTTTTTTTAATATATAAAATAAATCAAAGAGTTATCTCTCTGTAATTTTTGTAAAACTTTTATTTGCTATTTGGATTGATTTTACGCAAAATATCGTTACGCATAATGTATAGACATACCTCTGCTTTAAGCCAGAACAAAATTATAGCTAAAATGGCAACTAAAATATTGATCGTTAAAACGGAATAGTATAGGACAAAGTCGTCAGACAACTTTTCCTGAAAGAGACCAATTCCCTTATAAAGCAGCACGAAGTATGCAATTATCATCGAGATAACGTAAAAGGCACTTAGTAAAAATCGTGGACGATTCACAGGTATTTCGAAGATTCCCATGCAAAATATGCAATTAAGCCATATGATAGGCATCAATGCCTGTTTTAAACTTTTCGTGCCTCTTGTCATTTTGCATTCGCCTTTTATAAATCTAAATAGACCAAATATTTATGTTAATTGTATCATTAATATATAATAAGTAAACTTACGTTTCTTTTTATTTCACGTGCAATTCAACACAATTTCTTTTGTTAAAACAATAAACCACATACACAATGAGTCTCGGAAACCAGTTACTAGAATAGACGTCAGAAAATCGCCTTGATTGCGATTAAATTATCGTAAAGAACTGAAAAAAGGTGTTATACGTATTCGATGTCTGTAAGGACTAAATTTGACTTGGACAAGGCGCTAGTCCTGCGTGTTATCGTTAATGAACTCTACACCTGGCGAGCAACTAACAGCTGATAAACGATCTCGCGTGCTATTGCGATACGTCCGAACGAACAACCTGCGTAGATCATGCAATTTCACTTATTACACGTGTCTCATGCCGGTAATGTTCATCCAACACTTTCGATTACTTGTTCCGTAATGATAGCTTACCTTTCGACCTTTCCTCACGCTACCAAGAAGTTATAAGAGTTTAACTATTAACACCCATAAATAATGCAGCCGAGGGTCACTTCACTCTTCGCGTTTTATTATAATGTAACTGCTCCCGATAAAACCTATGATTATACGCCTCTTGATCTTGATTAAAAGAAGTACAAACATTTAATATTATTTTTGGGTTATCTACATAAAATTTTTATTGATTACACCCCCGTGAAAATATAATTTAATAATAATATAATAATAAAAAACGATACGAATTGATTATGTGCAAACTATTGTAATTGACGATAGCCTTTATCTCATTTCCGAGAAAATAATTACTCAAAATATTTAAAAAAAAAATAATAATTTTATGAGAGTACACTTTTTTTCTAATACGAAATATATGCATTAATAACGTATTATAAACGCGTAGCGTTTGAACATGACTCTCAATTAAAATGAAAGTCTTAATGCGCTTTAATGTCAGATCATATCGTAGGATCTACGATAAAAGACAAACATATCATGTTTACTTGTGTAATGCGAATACACCGGTGTATATTCTCCCATAATATTTAAATTAAAATACATTTACACATACACACACACACACACACACACACACACACACACAAATAATTTTCTATATTTATAAAACCTAATATAAAACAAAATTGTTTAATTAATTACAAATATATTTATACTTAATATGTATTAATCAACATTGTGATGTTGAATGGTATAAATACATTGTACATGCTTTCATATTATCATAAATTCTTAATATATTCGTAAAAAATATGTTTTTGATTCAGAAAGTATTGTCAGTACCAATTTTTGAAGCGCTCCATTGCGCGTTTCCATTGGCTAAACGCATGCTGATAAGATGATTGCGATTCTTTGTTTGGCTTAAATATCCTATCTACTTGACGTAGCATCGATACTTCTTCTCTGCTCTTCCACAATCCTGAGATTAAACAATATATTAAAAATTATCAATTGTTAAGCATAATTAACAGATTAAATAAATACATATATTTATTGTATAACATTTAATGGTTATTAAAATCTCATATCATATCAGAGATAAAGAATAATCTCTTATCTTAATTAATAAACAATTTTATACTTTATACATTTTATAAAATCATGTAAAATAAAGAATAGAAAATAATAAAAATATGGAAATTACTTAATCTTTTATTAAATTATCTTTGTCTACTTTTAAGCAACATTGAATAAGAAATAGTACAACATTTTCAAAAGAACAAAAACTCTTTAAATTATTAGATGTATGAAAAATGTAAAATAATTTATAATAATAAATAATAAAATTGCATGATTCATACCGCATTGTAAACCAGCTAGAAATGCTACCCCTAAAATGGACATCTCAACAGATACCGGACGTTCCACTTCCAACCCCGTTAAGTCAGCCAACGATTGCATAATAAAATCATTTTTGGAAACTCCACCGTCGACTCTAAAAAACAACATATTTGCGTCAATTGATATCTTTTTATTAATACTGCAATATTGAAGTTTAATTATTGCATAAGAAGTAACAGAAATTGATTGCACAGAGAAATTAATAATCCTTTTTTTCATAATATTATTATCAGTCCTTGCGTCATTGTTAATGGTTATAAATATTGTAAACTATGAATAGTTAAGTATACATTTAGCAGTGTTATTGTGTAATATTTACTTTATTTTTTGGTATGTGAAAGAAGTTTCCTTGCACAAACATTCGTAAAGTAGCTGTATCCTAAAAACGAGACTCTCTAATAAAGATCGAATGATGTGCTCTTTTTTCGTAGTGGGCTTTACTCCTAAGAAACCAGTTGCAGCTGTATAATCATTTATAGGCGCCTGAAACAATAAAGGACGCACATATATATATGTATTTTTGAGTAATGTATTATCTTTTTAGACTGCAAGTATTCATAAAATTCAACGTTTTTTTCTTTAAGATCTTAAACAGAAAATGGAAATAAAATATCTCTTTTAAATATATAAAAATAATATTCTTTAAATATCGATTTTAAAAAGAAATTTTTAAAGCAAATTTGTATTTTATAAATATTTGCCATTGAGAAGGCAGCATATTTTTATTTTGTTTTTTATTTTCGTAAATATATATAAAAAATAAATAAAAATAAATAAGTTTTGGAAATAATTTTTCCAATTTTATTACAAATGTTTGTCTTCTTGCGTGAAAAAAAAAATAATTTTATCATATCTGGATATCTGAAAAGAAATGATTCGTTGTAGTAAATCGTGCGTACTTGTAGTCCGCTGAATGCCGGGACGAAATATACCCCATCAGTGTCATTGACTGAGTTTGCCATACCAGCTGTTTCCATAGCGTCACTCACAATTCCTACGGCAATCATATGATCGAAATTGGCATATAAAAACGAAGTATTGAATTGTTTTTAAAAATAAAATTTCTCTTTTTCTCTTTTTTTTTAACAAATTTATAAATTTAATATATCTAAAAAATTGTGGAATCTTAAATTTTTTATAAAACAATTTAAGAGTTAATGAATTACCTATTGACTTAGCCCATTCGATTAATATACCGGTGTCGCTTGAAGATCCTTCTGCAACATATATTAGTTCTTTTCCGATTCGCCATCCAACAACTGGATAAAGTCCTATAAATAATTTTGATAATTTATATCTCTGTTTAGAACATATATATATTTTTAAGTTTATTATATATATTATTTATTCGATACGATATATTCTACGATATACACGACATATCGAAAATAAAATCTGCATTAAATAAATAATATAAATTCGCGAAATTACCAGCAACTGATGCGTGTGCTTCCGCTCCCATGTTAACATTCACAAAAGTACCTGTCCCCATAGTAACTTTAAGATCACTAGTCTTGAAGCATCCTGAACCAAATAAGGATGCTGCTTGATCGGCCATCTAATTTTAATTGATTATTATTAGAAATAGAAACGTTCGTTAATTCTAAAATCAACTCTTATAAAGTCTCGTATATAATACAATATATGTTGCGTGGGTAATTATAATTGTTGTGTAATTAATTGTCAAATTAAACGTCAGTTTGTTTATATCAAAATATTTTGTAACTCCATCACTTACTGAGCAATAAATGGGAATTTCAGCCCCGAACACGCTTTCGGGTATAGTTCCAAAGTTGCCCACTGTATCGACTACTTCAGGAAGAATATTGCGTGGTAATTTTAAAATATTTAACACCCAATTAGCCCATTCCATTGTAAATGGGTCGAATATACCAGTGGCTGAGGCACATGAAACATCCATTACATGCTTTCCTGCAACGAATGAAAAATATGGCTATTAACCAGTACAATATAGCAAATAATTATTACTACACATATCGTGATAAAATGTTAACAGATATATAAAGGAATTTCATATACATTTAGCAATATTATGGATATTTTAAATAAATATAAATGAAAGTAAAAAGTAAAATATATTTAATTAAAAATTGTTTTACCTGTTAATTTGTATAAAAGCCAGCAATCTATGCCTCCAAATGCCGCTTCTCCGTTAGATGCTGCTTCTCGAAAACCTGGTATATTTTGGAGAACCCATACTAATTTCAAGGTAACCTGCGAACAAAGTCGAGATTAAGCTCCTGAAGGGAATATTAGCCAAGGGAACAATAGTTGACAGAGAAAGCTAGAAAGCTCCGTAAAGCTTTATAAAGCGAAGCTGTGCTCTAATGACGATTTATTTTTGACGAGAGAAAGACGATTTAGAAATCATTGAAATGATGTTAAAACACCCATTAATGGTATAAATATTTATATATAATTGATAGTATAAAATATAAATAGAGTAAAACATTTCAACCTGCATATTCATAAACTTAAACACGCTACCGGCCATAAAGCGTTTGCTTTTCGTAAGAGTGTACAAAATACGAGAGGCTGTTCGCAATCCTGCCATCGTCATCGACTGATTCCATTCATCGACCAGAGAAGCCGCACGTTGATCCTTCCATGTTATAAATCTGAAACGACAATATTACACGATCGTGAAACCTTATTCTAACCGAAATACTTTCGTCATCTTTGTTGCTCTCACCTGTGATAGTGCCTCCCAGTCTTCAAATCCCAGGTAATAAAGCTGGCTCGTTGCGACGAGATTCCAAAGCAAACGATGGACTTTGGATCGATCTCGCTGTCTGTAATCATAAATGGAACAAATTGGTCTAAACTCGAGATGAGTTACAAACATAAAATACACGAACGACAAACTGAACATAAAAAAAGATATCAATCGATTATAAGCGGCAAAATTCCTGAAATTAAAAATATCTATGCTTCTTCTTTTCTTAATATCTATTTTTAAACTTCTCTTTGTGAAGAAAAATAACAAATTCAAGATGATCTGGATGATACATATTTATACGTGATATATAATTAAATGGTAAACCGTAAGTATTTTTGTTGCTAAAAAAAGAAGAGAGCATTCTGCCACTCATAAAATCAGTTTAATATATAAAGCAAATAATGTTTTATATTTAATCAAATTGGGTGCTTCATAAGGCCTGAAAATACGATTTAATTGGCGAAATAATATATAAACAATAAGCATCGGGAGTCGCAAGCAGAATGTGTGATTGCTTACTTTCGATGCGTCCGATTGCTGTCACCTCGGTTTACGATGGACATTTCTAGAACAGATTAAAATACAGAAATGAGGTTTGACACACATTTAATGGGTAGCCAAAGATTCAATTCAAGCCGATGCTGATCTTTTGATGCGGAAAAATTAATCAAATTTTTCAATAAATAATTTATTTATTAAAATAAAGCCAATTAGAGCCGATATACAAAATAAAAATAAATTAGTACATTATCATCAGTACGTCACATTTTTTAATGTTATCAATTATTTATTCATCAAAGTAATTAATAAATTAAGATCCAACGCGACTTAAACTGGAGCTTTAAATGTCTACTGAAAATGCGTGAAACCAAAATTTTCTGCGTTTATCCATTCCAGATTACGGAGAAGATTCGCATGCTTTGCACACAATAATGTTTAACTTCTGTATATTTGTCCTCTCTTATCATTATAATTCTTATCGCGCAGAATTATAGATATCGCAAAATGCAGAACGTGTACATATATTTAAGGATCGTATGAACTCTGCCTATCACCATTAAAATGATTGAGAAACAATTAAATATTTGATTGATATTTTACGATTAGAAAAACATTTTAATAACTTACTTTTCAATGTATCCTTGATTACTTTTACTATAATCTCCCATAAATGATCCGGATCTATCTCCACAAATCCAGGCTCTGGATAAATCAGTTTTATCTAAATTAAAAAAAAAATAAAGTACATTATTATTTTTATTCGTATTCCGTACCTTCTTTGTAATCACTAACATGTACAATTTCGATAATTTTGGAATTACAATGCGTTTTCACACTCGAATTTTTGGGTCTACTTCATATTTTTTAACAAATACTCTTTACACACGATTTATTTTCCGTTAAAACGGTAGAAATGATATGATTTCGCATAATAAATAGGCAATACATTATCTTTCGTATCGCATAATAAATAGGCAACACTTTTTTCTTGTTTTGAAAGAGAATATGCGTTGCGGGAAATATTTTTAGATAAATTTCTAGATAAAATAAAAATTATTGTACTTCAAGGAGCTATATCTTCAGAACTAAAATTGACTCTCATATAATTTAGGATTTATGTAACTCTATGATATACATGAAAATTAAAATAATCTATAAAACATAAATTTTATAAATAATTTCATTATTAATTTTTAGTTTTTGGATTATAATATACGCGACTTAAACTGGAGCTTTAAATGTCTACTGAAAATGCGTGAAACCAAAATTTTCTGCGTTTATCCATTCCAGATTACGGAGAAGATTCGCATGCTTTGCACACAATAATGTTTAACTTCTGTATATTTGTCCTCTCTTATCATTATAATTCTTATCGCGCAGAATTATAGATATCGCAAAATGCAGAACGTGTACATATATTTAAGGATCGTATGAACTCTGCCTATCACCATTAAAATGATTGAGAAACAATTAAATATTTGATTGATATTTTACGATTAGAAAAACATTTTAATAACTTACTTTTCAATGTATCCTTGATTACTTTTACTATAATCTCCCATAAATGATCCGGATCTATCTCCACAAATCCAGGCTCTGGATAAATCAGTTTTATCTAAATTAAAAAAAAAATAAAGTACATTATTATTTTTATTCGTATTCCGTACCTTCTTTGTAATCACTAACATGTACAATTTCGATAATTTTGGAATTACAATGCGTTTTCACACTCGAATTTTTGGGTCTACTTCATATTTTCTAACAAATACTCTTTACACACGATTTATGTTCCGTTAAAACGGTAGAAATGATATGATTTCGTGTCGCATAATAAATAGGCAATACATTATCTTTCGTATCGCATAATAAATAGGCAACACTTTTTCCTTGTTTTGAAAGAGAATATGCGTTGCGGGAAATATTTTTAGATAAATTTCTAGATAAAATAAAAATTATTGTACTTCAAGGAGCTATATCTTCAGAACTAAAATTGACTCTCATATAATTTAGGATTTATGTAACTCTATGATATACATGAAAATTAAAATAATCTATAAAACATAAATTTTATAAATAATTTCATTATTAATATTATATAAAATTCTGAAAAGTTTCATAAAATTTAAAAAATGGAAAAAACCGGAACAAATGTTTTTTTTTTCAATGCAATGGATATGTGGACAAAAGGACAATTATTGCGAATAACATGAATATTGCATGGAACATATTGATAACGATAACAAATACATAGGAAAAATAATGGAAAAAAATATTTTTATCATTAAATTTAAATTAAATTCTGTAATGGAAAAATTCAAGGCCAGATAATATTGATAAATTTTTTTCAATAACATACACATATATGTAGACATAAAACGTTTAGAATTTACTTATGATAAATAGCTATTGGAATAAATAGCTCGGTTAAACTCTTTTTGTTTAATCTTCTCTTGTGTATTATGTAAAAACAGCTTTATTAAATATGTATTTTTCTTAAACTTAATCAATTTGTTGTCATACAACATGTTTATATATTACATATTCAGTATACGCAAGATCCTTTTTTAAACAGTTCTTAAATATTTGTACTCAATTTCAAAAATCCGCTTCAATGCTAGTGGCAAAAAGACATTAATCAAAGATATTAAGTATGCAAGCAGTTTTATAATAAAAATAATTCTGTTTTTTCTGATCTCCTTATAAATACTAAATATAATTTACTAATTATATTATTAAAGCAATAATAATATTGAATAAAATGAATAATAATATTAAATTAACATTAATTAATATTTTTGACGAGCGTAAAATATTGGAGCGCATTTTTCTCCATTTTTTAATAATAAAAAAATGTAAATATATCTATTTTTTCAAATTTCAAATTAAATAGTTATGATTCAAGATTGTAGAGAAATTCTACACATATGCGAAATATAAAATAAGCCATTGTCATACGACTTTTGCGTCGTCATAGCTAAATTGATGTTCAGCGCTTATAAGTATGCACGACGGATACAGTCTGCCGTGTAAAGTGTCCTAGTAACTTATTTCTGAGTTTATTAATCCACGAGCTGGGAAGCACACCTTCACGTTAACTTGACTACCTTGACTTCAAGGTGTTCTATAGACAGCTCTCTGATCTCGGCTATTTCTTTCCGTTTCTTATTATATTCGCAAAATTGATTAATTTTTCCTACGCTTTTAGAAAAATTATAGTCAGCTTGTTACAGAAAAGATGTACAATAGCGTCTTTCATAGATGTGCACTCAGATGATGCAAGATATTATTAAATTTCTTAATCAGAAAAGTAAGCAATTAACAAGATTAAATTTAGAATTCTATCTTTCAGTTTTTGACAGGAAATGCACATGCAAATTCTATTCTCTTATTATTTATATTGACTATGATATTATTCATTATAGTATTCTATTATTATTTATATACTAATATAACTGCAAAAAAAATTCTTTGCAAAAGCCATTTCTCTCATCATCTGTTTCGTAATTTCTTGTTTAAAAAATAAAAATGCATAATCCTTTGAAAAATTTGTTATTAACTTACTTAATAATATGTGCATAAATATTAACCGAAATATCAAAGACTATTGTAGTATTATAAAGATACAAGTCCAAGGACTCTGGATTCTCTCTTTGTATATGCAAATTTCATAGCAATCATTAATCACAGCCTTTAATGAAGCTACCAACGTTGATTTACATAATATTTTATTATGCGCAATATAAAACACGAATCACAATAAATAAATATTTTTCATAAAAGACTGTCATTATAGCGAATTACAGTAAATGTTTTTTTGTTTTGTCGTAATTTTGACATTTTTATCTATTTGATTCGAGATTGATCCTTTTAATTAGCTGAAAAAAAAATAATTAGTTTCTTATGATTTATCTAAATTTATCAAATAATAAACTTATTTCGAGATATTTCATCGAGTATGCCTTCCATAAATCTAAAGTGTAAAATATTATCTAATCGTTTATATTTTTCTACATCAGGTATTAAAGTCTACCCGATTGATATCAGCTATTAAAGATCAGATAAGCCGACTCATGCATATCGTTATTTATCGATATTTTAAAAATATGCAGCAATGTCTTTACGACTTCTATTCTATCTTATCATATCTTATTAATGCTTGGTATGTCGTTAATTTAGTATTTGCTCCGTCTTATGAATCTTTTCAGTAGCATCACTAAAACAATAAAAATATCCCTCTTTTAACAATTTCCACTCTCTCCCGCGCATAAATAATTGTTTTTTTTTAAGTATATTATATATTGCAGAAAAGAATTTTGTGTATGACATTGCAATTTTTTCGATAACAGCATCTTAATTTTTTTTCTTACATCTCACAATCTTTGACAAGATTTAAAAAAAAAAAATTAAAATTGGAAGAAAATGGCAATCAGAACCAGACGCGGTAGTTGGAACGCAAACAGTTTTTTATTATGTAACATTCTCTACATTTAGACGTTTCGGCTTCTTTTTTAGGCCATCTTCAGCATAAATTAACTTATTACATAGGTTTACGGTCGCATTGGTTTAGTTAAAAAGAAAAAGTTTTATGCATTACTGTAATCATTTTCAATTTTAATTATAATATCATACTGAATTTTGTATCTTCCGCTTGCTCGCAGATTTAAATTGACATTTGCAAGCGATCTTTAAAAAACATAAAAATTAAATCGCGACGAACCTTCTCCGCCGAGGAAGCTACCGTGACCGCTTTCTCGTCCAGAATGTGGAAGCGTACCGTGGTGGTGCCGACGTCGAGCGCCGCGATGTACTTCATGGTACTAATTTGTCCTTTCTTCCAGCGAATTTGAAAATTTCGGCGCCGATTCACACACGCACTCACACCTCTTGATTCGTTATCAAATCCAATTTGAAATACCGAACGTTAGATCGCGATGTCCGGCACCGACTGGTATCGATTAATACCAGCTGTGTTCTTTCTACCTTGAATTTAATAACAGACAGCAAGGGAAAAAAGAAGGAATGCACTTGGACTCGCAATGGCAAAAAATTGATGCTACTTGAGCACGCTAGCTTATCGTAACACAACTGTCCTTGGATGCGTAATACATCACGCATGCTCTAGCAAGAGGTCTTTATCGAGACTTCACCGCGCGTCACATAATGAAGCGATGAACTCCCGACAATTTCGCCGGCAACGAGTGGGGCGTGGAGCATATTATCGAAGCGTACGCCGTATCAGTTGGGCCTACGTCTTGCCGATTATGGCTGAAACACACCGTTAAAAGATCATCCGGAAAGATTCATCTGCGTTGATTATCAATTTCTCCTACAATGCGGTCTGATCATTAAAAGCCGCGACTACTCCGATCATAACTATCGCGATTGCAATCGATTTTACTTGGAATTTTTTACGGTGAAAGCCGCTTTTATATGACACTGTTTGTGTAAAATTTTATTTTATAAAGATATAACTAAATAATAATTTTATCTAATCATTAACCTAGATTTTGGATTCGGTGCGAGCATAATTATCATCTAGTCATAGCTCAGATGTAATGCCTTTTTATATAATATTTTTTGAGTAATAAAGATATTTAATATCAAATATTTTTAAAAAATCTGCTTTAAATTAGAAGAATTTCAAGAAAGAGAGCATAAAACATCTTATGCAACAGTAGTTATTATGTTCTTCAGTATCTATAAAATAAGATCAGTTTATTTTGTCATTTAAATACTAGATTATATATAGAACTTTAGACTAGAACTTTAATACTCGCATGACGTTTGTCATACACACGAGAGATATGATGTGACAGATGTCATATATATATAAATGCTGTCTGCAATGACGTAACACGCTTGCTAATTAGTGTTATTGTGTGCGTGCACAAGGTTGAAATAATTTTAAAAATTCCGTTTACATGTAAATGGATATTATTTCAAAATTTAACACTATATTTAATTAGTCACCCAGCGCTATTATTTGAATATGATAAGAGATAATAAGTGATAATGTAAAATTATTATTTCATCATTCAAACATAAATTATAAAATCTTAATTAAAAATATTTATTTAACATGTCATTTCTTGTTACGTTACTGAAGATTAAATCGCGTGCATACGCCTCTTTTGTAGCAACCCAATTGACAAAGAACGACGTATATTAATCGTAATTTAGGCGTGCTTTGAATACTGTTGTCATTGTCTTTATAAAATGTCTTACACTGTGAAATTAACTATTTTGAACTTTTAATATTTTATTATATTTTCTCTCGTTCAATAGATCCACCCTTAAAAAAGATGTGTGTTAAATTAATATTCTAATGTATCAAGACTTCCAAAAGTCTCGAAATTTATTTTTGCTTTCTTTCCGTATTATCACATAATTTTATTTGAATTTAAAAATACGCTATTAAAATATATTTTAATTTATAAGAATTTGCGGCGAGGAAAAGTAACTTTATAATCCACATGATTTCTTTCAAAATGACGTGTCAAATCTAAAAAACAGTATTGGAATTCATCCAAAAAAATTTGACTCTTGCTTTATATATCATTAATCTATTTCATAATGACAACATTTTTTTCAAATTTTCTACCTCGAAACAAAATTTACAAATCTAAGAGTGCCTTCAAAATTTTTACAATTGCTTGAATATATTTTGGGTTTGCTCGAGATATATTTGCTACTTTATTATTTTCTAGTTAAAAACTTTATGTCATTTTTGTATCACTTCTCACTGTTTTATTTGCAGTTTACAATATCTAGTTCAATTTTGATAAAAAAAACATAAAACAGCTGTTTTTAGAAATCAATTTTATCGCTATAAATACAATATATTGCAACATAACTTAAAACAATTTGTATTTTATAAAGATTTAATTACATTCTTCCTTTCTATAAGATTTTAAAGGCTTTATGACATATGAGAATTTTTATCATCATTATCAGGCAACATAACGTGTAAATATTTTTCTTGATTGTCGTGATGTGTTTTGCTGCAATATACATCGTCAAATATGAAGAACACAGTCATAAATATTGACACACCAGCAAAGATAATCCACATAATCATCTCTAATATAATCTATAAAAAGATTATAAATTAATTAAATAAATTTAAAATGTTGATATACATATAGATAAATAATAAATAAAAATATTTACAAAATTAAAAAAAAAACGAAGTAGAAATTCCTTTTATATTTTTTAATATTTCCGTAATATTTAATAATTATTAAACCTTACTTCAATAATCGCTTTTAAGATTGCTATTATATGATGCCTTACGGAGATCCATTTCCAAACCATGAATGGCAGTAACACAAGAAGCAATAATAAATCGAGTACATGTATGACAATTACAGAGACAATTTTGCTTATATCAAGCATACTCTGTACCTTTCTATGCATGCTAATATTATAAAACAAACATTATACAAGATAAGACATAAATTAATTATATTGAATTAATCATAATATTTTAAATATAAATAATCTTTTACTATTTAAATATAGTAATGAACATTTATAATTATATTTACATTTGACATAAGTATAAAATGTAATTTAGAACGTTAAAAGATAACAAAATGAAAAGACTCACGCGATTATGAATTTTTTAATCGTACAGTTTTTAAATAAATTATCTTCCACTTCGTATTTTTATGCTTAATATGCGTTCGCCTCTTGAATTTATATAATCTTAAATTTTGTAAGATACTGCGGTCTCTTGAATCCTAGCCTATATTGTGTCAAATAATGATCGAGAAATTGGACGTGATAATTCACAGCATTTTTGTCTTTAAAATCGCATAATTGCTTTTCACCAACTTTTTAATTTTGAGGGCTAAGCAAATATTATCAAGCGAATATTATAACACGTGCGATTTGTTGTCCATTTATTACACAACTGTCAAATGCTGTCAAACATTGTACAAATTTATTAGCAATGGCTGAACATCAAAATTTATAATTTTGCATGATTCTAATTTTGACGTTAATAGATATTTTTTGGCAAATATATAACTTATTTTTTTCTAATCAAATATAAAACAATCTAATTATTTTAATTCTTATAATCGCGTAAATAAACATCATTTAAATCAAAGAACAAAATCATAGTTCCAACCACATGTTTAGATGCGAAATGTATTAATTGCAAAATTCGTTTTTTAAAAAATATGTGCCATCTTATTATTCTAACAATGGATAACAATTTGTAATTAAAGCGACTATTTAAGTATAGTTGATGATATATAAGCTTAACAATACATAAAGCTAAATCTAAATTTTTTTGAAAAATTAATATGTAGATTTTGTAATAAAAATATTTTATATAAAGACACACTGTCTTGCATTATATCTAGGAAATCTAGTGCAAGTCTAGCTTAACTTCTACAAAATAAAGAACATGTCATGTTTATATTCTCCTGGGTAAAATCAATAGGCTATTTATCAATGATTGCAAGGTTGATGAATCGCGTGCCAATGATTTCTGTGCGCTGCGTTTCTTGGGTGCTTCCGTCTTTCTCTGGCGGCTACTTGTTGTCTGTAGACAAATAGAGGCCTAAAGACCTTCGCGTCCTGTGCTTCCATATCCTCTGCTTCGCTGACGATCTTTTCTTCGACTTTGTTCTCCGATCCCGTGCGAACGGATCTCCTTACTCTTAATCTTACGACGTTTTCGCGTTGTGACCCCAATATGGCAGGCCGACGACCTGCGCTTGGAAACGGTAGTTTTTCGATAAAGCCATTGGTCTCCATATTATTCTTCGGTATCCCGTAGGCCTCCACCTGCAAAAATACAACATTTGTCAGAGATGACGTTTGTCATAGATGACGTTTGTTAGACATAATACACACACACAACGTGATATGATTTTTTGTATAATTTCCTTGTAAAATATAGATAGATTTTCAAATTGATTTAAATTAATATGTATTTTTACTATAATAACATAATAAAATAATTACTAAAATTATATTTATTCAGCTATTTTTCTGATTTTTATTACGTATTATACATTAAAGTTAATATAGTTCTTAAACATATTTAATATTTTGTTGTTTTTAAGACAATATCCTAAGAAATAGTAATATTAAGGAAAACTCGGGAGAATTTAAATTATGTATTCAGAAATATATGTTACATTGATCAATTAAAGATAATATTCACCAATCGGCCATTTTTTGAGGCATCATCGATCTCATCTTCTCCAAGATTCACTCTCTTGATAATACCATTATCTTGTAAGCTTTTTCTCGGCAAGCCATATGCGCGAATACCAGGTTTATCTTCCTCGTCGGATCCCGAATGAATTCTTTGCACCTTACCGTTTAATTCAGTTTGACTGCGAATCTGCAAGCGCTTAATGCTCCTGCTATTATCCCGAGATTTGTGTGATTGTGCGCAATCAGGTTCGTCGATTGTTCGAACGGTGGAATCTGACAAAACATTTGTGCTCTGTCCAACTCGAGCCGTGCTCAAACTCAGCAAGACAGTTAGTAAAAATAACTGAAAAATAAATTAATAATAATATTTACATAATATCAATTATAATTAGTTTCAACTATTTAAGAAGATGTTAAATTTAACAATGCTTTTATCTTTAAATATAGATATTATGACATTATTTCTACAAAAATAAATTTTAATGGAAGAAAAAGAATAAATAAAAATTTTGATGCATTTATAAACTAGTATGGTATATTAAATTAAAGAGGTTGTTATGTATTTAGATTCTTGATAATAATTTCTACCATATGACGGAACATATAAATGTTTTCTTTTGTTATCTTTTGTGGTCTGCCATGATAATCTTAATCATGCCTTAGTAAAAACGCGGAAGATTACGCGTTTTTTATGCGTCCCAATGGCATTTACTTAATTGGAATAAAATGTCGTGTCCGCAGTTTCACGAGAAGCCTTTTAACGAGATTCAATGATAACCTGTTTGCTCGATGTTTCAGCGTCATACAATAATAATAAAATGATATTTCATCAATGTTTATGATTTCTGCTTTTACTGATAATTCGCAAAATACTCAACGTTTCTCAACATTATGCATTTTATACTTCAAAAACTTATTAATTAAAGTAAATTTTAAAGAACGCTTAAAATCTTTATGTAAGCAAACGGAAAATTTTAATCAAGATTTAATAAAAAATATAGACACATAATTAATGAAAAAATAATTAAAATTAAAAGCAAGATTTTAATATCACAACAAAATTAACATAATTAATATGCTATATTTTTGACAGAAAACATATTATATTTATATTGTAGATTAATCTTATCTTTTAACATAATAATTCGATTTAAATTAAATCTTTTCTATTAATGTAAGCATAAAGAATCAAATAAATGTTATAATAATGATTACAACTTTTGATACAATATATTTTAAACTATAAAATGTTCCGAATAACATCCAATCAAGAAAATTTTTAAAAAGTGGTGAAAAATAGAGCTTAATACAAGAAAATTAATTATATAGTAGATACATAAATAATATCAATTTTTATTCTTACCGTCAACATCAATCTCATCGTGTAGTCTTCTTTTCTCCTGTCGTGGATATCCTGTTTGCGATACACTTCCTAGCTCCTGCTCGGACTCTTAAGCGACGTTTGAGGGAGAAGATCGACCGCGCATCGGTTATATACGCAAAGCGGTCTACAATCTCAAAGAACGCGTACAATTAAGCTACTCTCATACATGAGTCTGTGATATGCAGATTCATTGTGGAGCGAGAGCGCGGTCTAATTCCTGGTAAAGATGCCGTTGCTCCGGGACTGCAATGAATCATCTTTGTAAACGAACCGTACGAATGGGTTAAGAAACTTGAAAAATCGCAATACTTCTTTTATTCTGAGATGGACATAGGTGAAAGCCCTCAATAAAAAAAAGACATGTCGGAGGAAACAGACTTTCGGCTGCTCTTCATTCTGTGAAAGGTCTGGAAATATCTGTAGTTATCTTACGAAAATTATATTAATAAAGATTAATAAAATAAATTAGAGACTATATTTCAGATTAATTTGTGATGATAAATAAATTGAATATAAAACTTTTACAAATAAGTTATATATGAGCAATATATAATATATAATAATATCATAATTAAATATTATAAAAAAAGTAATAATTATATATATAGAGAGAGAGAGCTCCCCTCCCCTAAAAGGGGGATTTTAATTTGTCATGTTGCGATAATTCTGAGATACCAAAACTATTTCTGATCTTAGCATAAACGAAGAATAATTAATATATCCGTCCTTGCTAGTTGACAGTGAATTGTGCAGGTGTTAAACGTCTATTTAATGATCGCTAAACATTCGCTAAACATACGACTCACACATGTCGCACACGCCAGCGGCTTTCCCGTTCTCCTAATGTCGATGATTCGTGACAGTGTTTCTCAAAGTTTGAAGGTAATTTTGTCATACATAGATACGGAAGTAATACTAGCAAGGTATAAAAATAATGAAATAATTATATTTTTTTCTATCTCCTTTTCTCTCTCTTCAGCAAATTATGCTGCGCATGAAATTTTATGTTTTATGAATTTTAATTGAAGAAAGAGTTATAGCAAAAAACACATTTTTTTCACACGAATCCGGAGTCTCGAAGGTTTCGGAGCATCATGGAAAGTTAGACAACCGTTATCTTACGTCGTATGAATGAATAGATGACTGGAAGAACTAGTGACTGTTTCCTCTAAGGATATTAACGATGACACGTTTACTACGGATTGCAATAATTTTTGCCATCGTATTCTCAGTAAGAACGCTAATGATCGTTCATCGAATTATTCGTTTAACGAGAGCGACTTGTTTAACTAATATTCGCAATTTCATTACCGTCTAACGTCAGAAATTTGTAGATTGTACTGTATACAAGATCTTTCTATTGTATAAACACGAATGAATGCTAAACAAATCATTATTAAATGGAGAAATGAATAGTGTTCAAATAACGATATTTCTAGCTCTCTCACTATAATATGCAAGTAGAATATACAATAATTAATTACATTAATTATTGCAGTGAACGTTATTGCGGAAAATACAGATGCAATAATATAATAACTCGCTATCACTAACACAAAATAAATATTTTATTTCTATACGGAGAATTAATACTGTAATAATTACTCTATATTTTAGAAGATGTTATTTAACAATTTGATATTTATGCTGATAAATTTCTGAGAATAAATTAAAAAAGCATTTTGAAGCTTAAAGTTTCAACTTTAACGCGCTTTCGATAGTTTCTTTAAAATTTTTTTTTATCTTCTTTGTTCTGTGCTTTAAAAAAGAACACATTGTTTTGTTCCTCAAAATTAGCATTTTTGATATTTTGCAGCTCAACAAAAAAATTTTTTTATCACACAAAAAATAATGTGAGCAAAGCTGGCGTATCATTTCGTAAAAACTGATAAATAATAATTAATAATTAAAATAATAGAATAGATGAAGTATACGAATTGTGTGCACGTAATGCGCGTTTTGTGTATATATATATATATATACTAGTTTAATTAAAATATATTATATAACGTCATTGCATATACTACAAATATTGATAATAATCATTTACCAGTTCAAATATTAATTGAGTATATTTTATTATTTTTAAACCAAGAAAATCGGTTTAATAATCTGAAAATTGACATAAATGATATATTTAATAATTCCTAGTTTTACATAGCATAACTTACGTAGCTTAACTTGATAATGTTAATATTATAACAAAATATTTATAACAATAAGCGTATTATATAATATCAGATATCAAAAATATCATAATATTTATTAAGAATATTAATACGCTAATAATAATCGTTCGAATATCGAGATCTATATCGATGGTTGCGTCTCGGATAAGAATCATAGGAATTATATCTTCGATAAGTCGATCTTCTATAAGATCTCTGCTGCGCCTCCTGTCGGTATCTAAAAAGCGGTCTGAAAACGATATCTGCAGCGGTATCCATGTCATATGGATCTTTAGGATAATTAGTATCCTCATCCGAGGTCCAAAAGAGAGGTGTTGCAATATCAATACTAGGCATTGCGATTGGTAACGGATTTTCATTTTTATGTTCGATCTTTATTGTAGTCGGATCATATAGTGAAGATACTTGCATCTAGATGAGAACATATCTTTTAATTTTCTTTCAAATTTTTATTTTTCTATTTTTAAATGATAACTAATGTAACAAATTTTGCAAATGATAATTAATTGGATAATAACAGTTACGTTTTATCGAAATTCTGAAATGTCATTTAACGAAGAACCGCAAATATTTTAGTATATGTTGGTGATATAATTTTAAATTTTATTTTATGCAACGTGTTATATTTTCTAACTGATATTAATATAAAATATAATATATATGCTATATTTATTTATCATACTTGAATTTATAATTATTTTAGAAAAATGGTTTAATAAAAAAATCATTACACATACATAAAGTTATTATTTTTTTATAGTTTTTTGCCCGCTTCCAAATTTTGTATTAAAAAAAAAAATAAAACAGAAACACTTTATAAAAAATATTTTCTTGAAGATAGCGGAAAACGATTTACCTTTGAATGGGAAGAAGTAAGTCGCCAGTTATTGGGATCCACGCTCCACGAGTTTCCATCGATGTAATCTTGAACGTTCCGTTGAATTTCGTCGCGTCCCTTCTCCAATTGGTTCTTCAAGGCATCATCTTTTGATAATGTTGTCACGATTGGCACATCAATTCTATCATCAGAGATCTTTGCGGGATCGAGAAATGCTATGATCGGCACCGATATCGTGGGCGATGAATGCTCCGGAAGCGTTATTTCCTGAATCGGATTTACTATGAGATATGGAATTTCTTGCGGTATTTTATCGATAGGAAACATTGGCTTCCGCGTAGTCTTAGAAATCTCCGTTAATGCTTCGTAGAAATCACCAGGCTGCGATGGATGGAACGAATTATTTTCATTTATCTGGAAAATTAAATTTTCGGCAATGTTGCGAGTGATCGCAGACGCTTTGATGGCTTACTCGTAAATCCCTTAAAACACAATAACAAATTTGCTACGTCGAATCAAAATGGTTATATGTATACGTCGTACGAAAGGAAAATAAATTGCATGTCTCACACAAAATATAATGCCAAGAATTTTAAAAATTATCATGTTTTTGGAACCTCTTGCATTATATTAAACTTGATTAACTATAATGTTAAGCACAAGGTATAATAAGCAAATTCTTTGTTTGTCTTGAAATTTACTACATACCATACTATTTGAAAATAATGAATCAATTATGAAAAAAAAATATATTAAATATTAAAAAATTTTCAAAATACTAAAAGAGAGAAAGAGATTAGAAAAAATGAAGTAAAATTAGCACCAAATAATGCATCAATAAATTCGCGCATTTGAATATTAATATTGCATCCTTTCATATTTTACCGAGTTTTCATATTCAACTTCATCGTTCTTGGTAAAGGATTGGATATCTGTAAATGTCAAGTCATCCACATCTGTTCCCGCATTTGCAGTCTCTGTTATATTTTTCCGCACATCTTCTAAATGCATCATGGGAACGACGAGAACCTGTTCGCGTTGCGACATCACCTTAAAAAAAGAAATAATATGGCAACTTATTTTCTAGCAGCGACGACGAGTAATTTGATTATATTTTATATACTAAATTTATTTTATTCTCTTTCTTTTTCTCTCTAAACAAATATCATCTAATTCTATACCAAAACAATTTGACGCAGTAATAATTAATATTGCGACAGAATAATTAGGTATTTCTTCGGATAGTTAATTAGCAACATTTCCGAATTGCTGTTACATAAATGATTAATCATACTTTAAATTATTCTGTCATCGTTAATGAAAACTAACAATCCTAATCAACCAAATAATTAACGAACTAATTGCTAACAGCAGTATTTAGTTATTCTTAGACATGGTTTTCCCCTCAATGAAAAGATGAAAATATTAGATTAATATGTATTAATATTATATTAATTACATTTTTTAATTGCATTTCTGAAAAGTTATATATAGGATGTTTTTATACGGACCTTATTGGGTTCAGTGGCGGGCATAACAAAGACCTTCTTTTTCACTACCAAGCCTTCCAAGGATCCATTGCCGACCGCGTCTTGCACAGCATCCTGTACCACCGGATCCTGCACAATGGCAGCCAACGTATCGTTCGTAGTTTGAGGTTCCGTCGGCAATAAATTCGCCACGTCTTCATAATCCACAGGTTTCGCGTTCAATGTTCCAACAAACAATAGCAGGATAGTGGAAAATATGACACCTCCCATCTAGAAAAAAGCCCTCAATTTGTTAGATAAACGCTGTTTAGAACCTTGATCTTCTAACGTATAACTCGAGTGTAATTAAAAAAAAAAAAAAAACACATTATGCTTATCAAAATTCAAATAGATTTTACTTTCTTAAGCTTTTAATTTAATAATATAAATATAATTATCAAGATATTTAATACAAAATATTAAAAAAGTTAATCTCTCTGTGAAATATTTTTTGATATATCATTAAAATTAATTAAATATGTGTGTGTATATATTTCATGATATATATATTTACATTAATTTAAATATATTGCTTTAGATTGAAAAGAGCGACTAAATTGCTTTAAAATTCAGTAAGTTATATTTCTCATGTTTCTTGTGATTTTATGACTCATTTTTCTGAAATAGAAAACTTCGTATTGATTGTCTCTGACGTTTAACAGAAATATACATGTTCTATGTACATTTATATATATTGTGTTAATTGCTTCGTGAAAATTGGACTTTTCTAACGCCATGATTGATGTAAGAACGTACCAGCAAACCGTCTTTCATCGCGATGATGAAATTGTGCGACGTTTCTCTTGCTGCTTCGATGAGTCTGCCTCGCCAAGGATTTTCCAGCTCTGTCAAGGTATAACGGATCGTACTGGCTTTATACGACGTGCAGAAATAATTATCGACACCCCGCTAATAAACGTGAGTATCAACCTTGCGATAAACTGATACCTTCGTCGGATGCTGTATCATAAAAAAGATTATTAATCGATTATGCATCAGTGAATAATTTCGCCAGTGAGTTATAAACTTGTATTTTTTCTATATATTCTCCTTTCGTATAAAATGACTATCTATTTTGGTTGATATACAATATAATTTCTTATATTTTATCGATTAAAATTAATGGAAAAGCCTGCACAGAAAAAAAATTAGACATTTATTTTATTTATTTTGTCACAAGTAATTTCTTATATTTGTAAGTGTTTTTTCTTTTCAAAACTCAAAAGACTGAAAATATACAAATACGAGAATGTATATTGCGATGCTTCGGCAACTGCCGAGCGAACAAATGTTTTACTTATCGTTAGCGCATTCCTAACGATGTCTCCGAGACCCGGTGGTGTTTAGCGAGCGGCTTAGCAAAACGAGTCCCGGATAACGAGCTATAAAAGACTCGTTTCAACTTCCTGAATCGCTAGTCTGCGACGAGGAATTATACTCTTTACACTATTCGGGAAATCTGGGGACAGAATGACACGTCTCAGCATCTTCTACTTCAGTCTCTGCTCTCTCGCAATTCTGGCGGAATCAACGCTCGCCGGCTCGTCAACGACGATTGAAACTTCGAGGAGCAATGAATGCGACGCGAGAAATGTCATCGAAAAACCTCATGCAGATATACTGAAGTCAAAGAGTGTGAAAAACGATTCTCAAGGTTCTTTGGTGAACCAGAGCTACGTGAAAAGTGCGATTCAAATTGGCGAACGATCTGCGGCTGGTGTATATTTGAATAAAATATCAGATGCATCCACAACTCCAACTGTCAACTCCTCGAACAACTCTACGAAGGTTCTACAGTATACAAAATGCATTGAGAATCGAGAAAACGATGTGTCTCCGTCGAATCATGAAAACCGATCGGATGTAGATCTGTTGTCGCGCGATATATTACTGAATCCTTTTGATGTAATATCTCCTCATCTGACTCGTCTGACTCGCCAGGATAGAAAAAGCGACACGAATTACTCTAATCCTTCATCGGTCAAGAATAACGCCGAACTCTCGATTGACATCGAGAATGAAAATATCGGTTCTTCGCAAAAAGGCTCGGATCTCGAGGGTGATCTTGGCGTAGCCGAAGATAGATATCGATTTCAATATCCTTCTTGGTATCGAAGGCAATTTGCAAATCAAAGATATCGGACAAATGATAGGAGAGAGCCTTATCGTAACTACTTGAGATATCCTGTATTTCCCGGAAAATAAATCCGAAAAAGTTTAATTTTAAATCCAAAAGATTTAATTTTCGTTCCTCTTTCCTTTCGCTCTTTAAAGAAGAATTATATTTGCATAGTCAACTTTTTATAATAGATATATCTTGAAAAATAATGTAATGTAAAGAAAAAAAGCTTTTTAGAAAAATATATAATATTGTGTTAATATAGATGTAAGCAGATAATTATTTAATTATTATACTGTAATTAGCACTCCAATTGTAATTTTTATTAATGATTAAGAAGATTGTCTCTAAAGCGATTCTGTAACAGTGTTTTATAATTTACGTTTTACCTTTTACATATATAATTAGAAAAATATCTTTTCCTATAAAACTGGTACTTATACTAATAAAAAGGATTATTTAAAAAAAAAAAAGAAAAAATTATAGAATATTTTTAATAAAATGAAGTAATAAATTATTGTACTTATTAATTTCTGTTCACACAATTCTACAAACATTTTTGCGTACATTATATTAACAACAGATTTATTCTTTTTTAGATATAAGGATTATTTGTAGCGTATGTGAAACGCAAATAATATCAATATATTAAAATAAAATATCAATTATCTCAAACGCGAACAGATATAAATAATTAATGAAAATAATATTTTGCAAGTAATATCAATATGTAGAAGTGAAATATTATATAAGTCTCAAGTAAAACAAATAAATCTGTAAATATATGGAATGATGCCTCGATATTGGAAAAATACACGAATAAAAAATAAACAATTTATAAATAAAGTGTTTTATATTTCTATAAAATTTTATACACACATATTTTTGCTCAATTACACATGCAAAATTTCATCAAAAAAATCATATCACAATATATAACCACAATACAACATTCTTATATAAACATTTAAGTAAATTATAAATTCAATTGCTTGCACTCTTTTGCAATGCAACTTTGGTAAACAGCCTTTTCAATGTTATTTTTAACTAGTAATCTAGACTTAGAAATACGAGAAAATTCAACTTATCAGCTATTTAAAAAACTGAATTTTAATTTAATTTAAATATATATATATATATACACATATATATATATAGTTCATAAAAGAGATCATATGTGATCGTAAAAAAGCTAAAAATGTTTCCCCGGTTTTTCCAGTCGCTCTTGTAGTTCCGACATCGTTAAAAGAATGCCTCGTTAAGTTAGCGCATCCGTTAATTCGTGCCGTTAATGTCCGACAAAACAACGAGGTCCACAACCTTTTAGCGTAATTACTAAGGAGTTCAATATCCCTCAAACCGTCGTTTAAAGGTTCGTTCGCTTAAAAGCTTCTTTCTCTCATTGACGGTTCCGTGTTTTTTCTCCCTTTTTGTTTTTTGTTCTTTTTTTTTTTTGTTTATCTGTAAATCTCGCTGGTCCGGCAAGAGAACAGCTTTATATGTGCTTTTCAAATTTTCATGCTCCCGTTTCGTCATTAAACTTGCGTTCTTTATTCACGAACATGTTTGTAAGTATCTTCAAACAACAAGTTTTATTTTGCAAATTGATTCTTCCTTACTCTGTGTATATTCGTCTTCCTCGTCGAATGGCATCTCTGGCGCGCTGTCGATACGCGACCTGCTGGCGATAGACGAATAGAGGACGAAGAAGATTGGTACCAGCTGCAGTTTCGAGATCATCGTCATTATTTGTTTCCTTGATGCTGCGTTTTTCGACGTCAAAAGAGTTCTCGGTGTCATCCTCAATTTTATTGTTAGAATCGTCATTTAATGGATATATTCGTTGTTCGTCTATCGCAGTCTGAGTTTCATCGAAGTCCTCAATAAAGATTGGTACGGCAAACAAAGAACCGTATATGGTTGCCATCCTTAGAGGTGAGGCATAAGAGCAGGTGACAAACAATAAAGCGAAGACAATGAATTTGGCAGGTGTCTAAGAAAAAAGAAAAAATTGCATCTCTTTATATTTATATACAGTGATAAACTCCAAAGATTTGCGAATTAATTAATAGCTCATACTTAGAGTTGAAATAATTTTACAAAATAATTTTCTGATAAAATAAAAAAAAATTTATTAGATACTTAAACAAAAACTCCCGATATAAATAAAAAATATATTTCGACAAATACACGAATAAACATATTTGACAGAATAGAAAAAACAAATGCTTCTAATAATTTTTTTTAATATTAAAAGTAATTTCAGTTTCAATTAGAGAACTTATTTCTTAAATATATTACAATTATATATTAGATAATTAATTTTATTTAAAAAATTTATTCCTTCTTAATTTTTACAAAGAAAATATTTTTTTTAAACACTATAAATTACATGAAAAGATTTATTGAACTTGTAATACAAAAACTAGATTACGTCTAAATTACGTGGTCTATCTAAATGCGAAAAAATCTACTTACCATTTTATATCTGGAAATCTGGGATTATCGGCGATTCTCCGCAAGGAAATAACGATCGCTTCTGTTCGAAGCAAGCCGACACGAAGCGTTTCCTATAAGAGTATAATAGGCGCGGCAGGATAGCTCTCTCGCGACTTTATGGTGACCGAGATCGAGCATTCGGTATTTATAAGAAACAATGACGTCAAACCAGAGCACGCTAATTATACAATGACGTTCTACGACGGGTGATAACTGACCTGGTAAACCAAATGGATGTGATACACACCGTGATCTATCCTGGACGTACTACGTTGCTTCTTGTTTTGTTGCCGATTTCGCAGGTGTTAACTTGAGTACAAGGGAACGGTATTATGCTTCCTTGATACTCTGTTTATGCGTAAAATATTGATAATTTAGCACATTAATTGGCGCAGATCCGAAATTTCCGAATATATACCAACCAAAATAAAGCGACAGAATTTAGAATTTTGCTTTCGATCACAAACTTGCCGTGTGAGAATCTGTTCTTAAGTATCTCCATCTACAGCTCTTTGTGTGCTAATATACATATATTTTTTCATCCGTAGAATATATGTTTAAATTATATGTATATATTTAACTTTTTCTAATTTATTTCTTCTACTTTAAATTAAAGAAGTAAATTTTTAATCTTTGTCACATTTCTAAAATATCCTGTCACACCTTTTTATATTATGTAAAATTTAATTTCAAGTATAGCCTGTTGACTTTGTCAAAATTACAATTAATTCGTTTAATGAACAAAATAAAACTCTTCTATTTTAAAGTACTCTAAATTACATATTTGTTAACCAGAGAGCCCATATTTTTCATCTTATAATAAAAAATAAAAAAATTAATTATATTTTATTGATTATTATTTATCTATTATTGCCGATTTTTTAATCAAAAAATAACAAAAATAAATTTTATTATTTAATTCTAATATTATACACAAGACATATTCTTGCAAGATATTTCGTTGTGTAAGATGCAATCGTTGTTATATTTTCATGTGATGTATGACATAAGAGAGAACTGTCTATAGAACGCTGCGCGATGTTACACATTGTTACACATTGTTACATCATTGCACATGTGAAAATTTAATCTTGCTCTCATTAATACAGTGAATAATAAATTATTATTCAAACAAAGAAAAAGACATTCAACTTGTTAATAATGCAATTTGGTCTTTTAATAAAAAAAAAAGAAAAAATAATAATAGTAATAAATAATTTTTGGGCAATTTACTTTTTCTCATTAATTATCATACTTCATAAAAAAATACATTTGTTTAAGAAACCAAATTATATAGAATTTAATGAATGCATTTGTTATCAAATTATTACTTTTTATGATTTCAGATATTTCTTTTCTTTATGTTTCTTATTTTATATAGTAGATTAATATCTAATATTTCATGCATTATACTATTAAAATTAATTATCTAAAAATTTTCATGCTTTATTTTATTTTTGGCTTGTGTTGTGTGTGTGTGCGTGCAAGATCGCCAAAGACTGGAAGAGGATAAAAATCGTGGGAACCCCTCACCCTTGAATTTATAATCTAGGACTCGAGAATTCGATATGAAACAACGTGTTGTTTTTGTGTAGCAAACAATTTGATTTATTTTTCTGTCAAGCATTGCCACTGTACTAAAACAGATTTCTGTGTCTTCCCGCGGTTCCTTTTAAAACGTGACAAGGCACAAAACGAAGGATTATTGCAAGGATTATCTTTCGTTCTCTCGATCTACATCGTGGACTCGGCCTCCTCGTGCACAGATTCGCCGCTTTCCGTAGTTTCGCTTTTTGATCTGAAAGAAATCATCAGATAAGGATCTCTCCGGGCTTTCATTGGACGGAAAAGGCTAAGTACGAGACGACAGATGATAAGGCTCGAAATAGTTCCGCTAATTGTAAGTAATAACTTTAATATACAGAGTACGGCTGTATGATTCGCATCGCTGAACGTGTATGTAAACATTCCAGGGTTTATGCGATTCGAGATTCGAGATTACGATAGGACAGGATTAAGGTCACAAATCAAATCAATTATTTCGAAAGTGATATAACTTCACAAAATTCTGTAAAATTGTGAATTTTATCAAAATGTGACGATATTTTAGAATAAATCTTTTAATATTATATTTACACAATTTTCGAAATAAATGATTTAATCGGCTCTACGATGGAGAAAGATATCAACAACAGATGTACTATCATCAGTTATCAGTGACTCGTATATTTTCGAAAATGAGATTCGTGTTTAATCCAAAGTGATATTCGAGGGATTCAATTAATTATACTGATATTAGTACAGCTATTATTGTTGTGACGATAGTCGGAAGCATAATCTAATTAAAAAATAATATGCGTACCAGGAGTCGCCAATCTTTGATATAAAGAAAAAAACGAATACATTACTAATGGATAAAATATATAGACACAAAATGAGATGCAAAATATGTTTTAATTTTTTTTTAATAAGAAATCAAGATTTTTTTTTAAGACTCCTGGTAAACATCGAATTTTTTGATAAAACGCCGAACGTAAAAAGAATTAAAAAAGTATAAAATGAAATCCCTTCTTAATTTAACAAATAATCAATAATCCACCGCAGTATAGTCTTAATCAACTATAAACTACCTCTTTCTATGTGGAACGAAATGTAAAAACCAAATAAGTATCAGGTTAAATAGTTTGAAACGTCTTTTCATGTGATTGTCTGGGATCCACTACAGAGTTGCATCGATGGTTTGTAAAAAACATCTGTATTACCTGAATCCATAGTACATGAATCCGAACTGTCCACAGAGAGAAAACATGTTTTGCGAAAATAAATTTACGATGATAAATGCACAATATTGTAAGAATTACGTATTTCCGGGTCGTAATCAAAATTAGGATATGAAATCTACAATGCGAAAGATTCTATTCTCACAATGCTATTCTTCCGGCTGCGTAAAATATCTGCCAAGTATCTCGTAAGAGGCGATTATTTCGATCCGATACATATATGTATGCTCGCGAGATCATCGATCTTGTCGCTCTGTTATTTCCGTATAAATAATATTTTATTTATTGCATGCAAGTCTTTCGTAATATCGTTCAGTGCCTATCTGTATAAATTGTCGTTCCTCCTAAAACTCAGGCGAAGGAGCAGAACGATGATAGAGAGAGCGATTTGATTGATATCATTCACAAAAAGATTATTCCATCGTGTAATTATATGTGCGAATAGATTTTAAAAATCAAAATTATATCCGATAATTAATCTTCTCGATAAATACGCTCACTCATGACGAATGGCCATATCATTAGCTCTGACGAGATTAGATTATAAGAAATATATATTATTAAAGAAAAAAGAAATTTAATAAAGTTGTTAGTGATTAGTAAAATTTCTGATAAAATTTCTAAAGTCTCTTGCCGATAATTATGCGATCCATTATGATATTCTTTCTTTTTGTCGTTGCGTATCTCGCTCCTCTCTCTCCTCATCTATTATTTTTTCTTTTTTCTTCGCCCAGTTCTTTCTCTCAAACACGCTTCCAATTTCCGTTTTCCTTCTTTTACTGCGCGCATCCAATTTTCTATATATTAAAATACCATTCAACGCTACAATCTTACAAGGATACACCGTAAATGTAATTAACTACAGTACGAGTTGCAGGATGCAGAATGGGCTAGATGAGAGAGAAATGTTATCCTCGCTGACGCTATACGATTATTCGACGATTGTTTCTCAGATGTTCAAAGTACTTTTAATACACACAAATATAATAAAAAGATGATTTATATTCTTATAGTTTATATTTTTCTATGTCAGAATTTTTCTTCTTTTTGCCATTTTTTACTGATTTTCTTCTATTTATTCTTGCAATGTTCGATAAAATTAAAAAGATTATAGAAGAACAAAACCATTCGTTTCATGCTTAATTTTTCAAAAACAGCCGATTAATCGAATAAGTGTCCAGCTCTTTCTACTCTCACATACTTTAGTCTCAATCTTTTGAAGCACGTTCACATACAATTATCTATTTTTTATCTTGAGGTAAATTCGTGTCTTTCCGCATTTCGACGATGGATAATCGTCAGTGTGTAACTGTAAAAAGGCCCCGTCGTATATAACGTAGACTAAAAGACATCGCGTGATCTACAAAGTGTATGTTCTAGCTGATGCGCTTCTGAGAGAGAGAGAATCAAGGATCGTTAATTTTCCCTGTCTTACCATTCTTACATCTGCCTAATGCATACACTCGATTCTTACCATTATTATTAATCCGGCTGCCAAGCGTATCGATCGAATCGTAACCGTTCGATATCGTCATGATCCACGTATATTGCTTTAAATTTAAGAGATAAGAGTTTCAAACCCGAACTTTTTTCGCGCAAGATCGAGCGCGCTTAGTTAATCGATTTCTTAACATAAACTATTCGAAATATATAAGCTCAGAATCATTGCTCGCACATTTTATGTATGTACCCTGAACGCTCGGCAATCCGGAAATTATGATAAATTGATTAATTCGAAATGGCCTCTCTTTCTCGATACGCATGTCAAGAAAAGTTAATTTAAATAAGTTAATTATATCTAATTTAGTAAGATAAATTATAGTGAGAAATTGTAATCTAATAAGACCTGTATTTTTATTAAAATTATTTCACGTTGGACTTTGTTAATATTTTTTCGATTAAAAAACGGATTTGCTAAAAAAACTAAATTTTTGATTACAAAGACAATTTACAAAAATTATGTATACAAAAATAGAGAAAATTGAAAAAAGAGAACGATATCTTACTGTTACTTAAAATATAATGAGAACACCGAAAAATACCATTTCGAATAAATCACACGATTTGTGTGATAGAGATTTACTAGATAATTATCTACTTATATATTGTCAGATATATATATTAAGAACGGTTCGCTTCTCCACGGTGACTATGCTCTTTCAAAAAGGGGAGAGATTGATACCGTTACATTATTTACCGATCGCTGTGGTTTCACTTTCTTCCCCTTGTTTGTACGAGTAGGCACTTAGCTATGTTTCTGTGTTTTTGCTTGTTTTGTTTTATAACGTTATGTCTATTGTACACACGACGAGTAATATAAAAGGATGTGTCGCCGGATCTGCTCTTTTGTGTCTTGCCCGATGCTGATTGCGAAGCTCAGACCTTTTAGAGGCTAATAATAAATTATATCACGTATATGAAAAAAAAAAAAATTATTATTCTTAATAAATGGTAAAAAGATAACGTTTTTTTCTTTTTGTAAAAATGACATAAAATTATATAATAAAGATAGAAGACATACTATTCTATGTGTGTGTGTAAAAATATTTTGTACCAAGAAATCAATTTCCGATAATAATATGCAAAAGTTGCGCTCGCAATTTTCTCAAACAATGATTGAATGCGTGAGTTGCACGATCAACATCGACGACCGCTCCCATCCTCCTACGCATTCATTCACTCATGCACGCGTTTCCCGTTTCTCATATCCATGTATACACGCATACACACACGCAAGCATGCACTTCGGAGCGCACAATTGTTTTGGAACTTTCAATTAGCACCGTGTCTTCGTGATCTGTGAACTTTCGTGAGCGTATGTCTCACTTCCGGAAGCTTCGCGCGATCGTCAACAACGGGGGAGATGAGTGTCTATGATCGTACTTCTCCGCTCTTTCTCGGGCATAAAACGGCGATGGATAAATGCGAATTTCGAAACCGTGGGAACGTGTCATCCTCGAAATTACATTTCAACTCTCGACTCGAAGATGTCACAGAACGGTCAAAAAAATTTTTCCATGCCGTATCTCGTCGTTCTCAATGATACGATAACGATTGATAGCGAAATTAGTCGCGCCGTTTCTGCTTGATCGGATCGTCGCAGAAAGAGATAGAGAGTGAGAAAGAGAGATTGCAGTTTTATATATACTTACATAAATAATATCTCGATAAAAATTAGATAACAATAGTATTATATTATTATATATTATAAGTGCATAAAGTTAAAACGTGTTGTTGACAATAGAGAATACTGCATATCCCCTCGAGTTCCGCGTGGAGTACTTTTGCTCGTTTGTTCTTTCGTTTTCTGTTTCAATGTTTGTTTTTTGTTTTTTTTTTTTTTCTTTTGCCGCGTACCGTTCCATAATCACGCGAAGAGCACGTCAATATACGCAAATCCGACGTGTTTAAAACCTCGTTGGGAGATCGTGTTCCAACGGCAGTAACGTACAAAAGTAGAAAATACGCATTGACGCGCGTTTTAAGATACCGCGACTGCATACGCTTCTCTCATTACGCTTCATCTTTGGATGGAACACGATCTGACAAGTCTTTCTCTCAAGATGATCTATATAAAACCTCGACTTAAGAAAACGCGGGCTTAACTCTCATTATTTTACCGTTCGTTTACTTCCTCCTCTTTCCATCTTCCTAGAAGTCATTAGACATACTCAGTCTTTATCCAACGCCCAATGTACAGTTTTTAACATATGTTATTGGGCGATGAGCTGAAATACACATTTTCTAAGATTTTTGCTTAAAATTTTTCCTCGTTTTTCTAATGATTACTGTAATTTCATTATCGAATTTTCGGAGCTTAACATGAATATTGAAGTAGAATGCACGAAAACGGCTCGATCTTAGAGAGAGATTTTCAAAAACGAAAATCTATAACACAGAAATAACTAATAATTCTTTGAAATAACAATTTGCTGTATACAGAATATATTTTCGCGTCTATTTTTTTTTTTGCTGCTACCAAAGATTTATCATTCTTATAATTTCGAAATTTATGACATCTACTTTGTCACTCAATTAACAATAAAAATAAATAATAATGATCGGACGTGGTAATGAAAAGCTTTTTTGATAAATATGATATAACTCAATTTTTCCACACGTTTCTAATGTATCTAAGATCCAAAATAGTTTCATTTAAAAATGTAAGAAAAATTTAAAGCTAATATCCATATATTAGGAATGTTTTGTTGCAGAGTAAAATAATCATTTCTATAATTCTATATTACTGTGCAAAATAATAGGATTCGTATAAATAGTAAGCTCTAACACGAATAGCTGGATCAAATGTACGACATTTTAGATGATAATTTACAACAGTGCTATTATCTTGCAACTTTTGGCCAGATTTTGTGATTCACTCCTACTGCCTCTCCATTTATTGCTCGCGCGTTAGTAACGAGATGCTGGATGCGCATAACTAACAATAAGAAGCGCGACATTTAGCTTTAGGAGTGTCCATATCGTAAATGTATTGAAATAATATGCTTTTAATAACACCGCATATTTTCAAATATAATTTTTTTATGATTTATATATTATTAATAATTAAAATTATATTTTTTACCATATCGATATATATAGCTTTGAATAAAATGTTACAATAATTTTATAATTATCGCAAAACATATGCATATATATATATATATAATGTTAATATTATTATATGTAAATATATATGCGCTGGATGCGCGTCCAGTGTCTCGTTGCTAACGCATGAATAATAAATGCGGAAGTAATGGACATGAACCACGAAATCTGGCCGAAAATTGCAAGTAGAGAGAACAGCACTAATTCACAAAATATAAATATAAAATCTCTGTTGTAACAAAAAAGAAAAATAAAAAGATCGCAAATAAGAAAGAAAATATATCTTACTCATAGCCCAACAATAAAAAATTCAAGTGAGATTACTATAGCAAGTGAAAAACATATTTGAAACATCAGTTTATAAAGTATCAATATATAATATATGTATAATCTAAACTTCTTTATGAATGTTTTTGATGTAAGACACAATAGAATCTACTTCAATTAATAAATAATTAAAAAGACATTCATCTATGGAACTAGAGAATACAACTTTTTAACAATTTCTTTCTAGACCTATCATTAGTGTACTTCTATTTAATGCTATTAAAGAAATTAAAAGATATATTTCCAAATTAATTCAATTCATATTTTTTAACATGGAAATTATGATACATTAAAAAGTTTATTATTATAAGCTTTTTAATTCATAAATTTCATAATTTGAAAATATAAATCTAGAACAATTTGGAAATTATCTAATGAACCAGAATGATTTTGATACCCTGAAATATATTATTAACAGTAAGCCTAATTCACATATCTAGAAATGATTTGTTAAAAATCACAGAAATGTAATCTGCGCCTTACTTGCTTACCGATTGTTATGTTAATTGAATTACAAGGAAAATATCGGGTACTAATATAGAAATGTGCACTCACGTATTATTTATGGGAAATGACGAAATCAATATCATTCACCTTCCAAAAGATATAGTCTTTCAAATTAAAACTGACTTTTCATATTAACTTTATATAACCATGATCCTAAGCATGGTTATGTGTAACGTTATATGAGTTTATCATTATCGCTATAATGATAAGTGAATAAGAAGACTGAATGATCAGAATTGTAAATCTAATCATATAATTACATGGTTTATTGTGTAACTAGAGCAAATCTCTGGGCAAATATTTTTATATATGAGAATTATAAAAAAAAAAACGCGAAAAAAGCTAATAACTTTCTGTATACTCCTTATTCTCTCATTATAACGTTTCCGTAAGCGCGTATATCAAATAATCTACTCGCTTCTTGATAGTAGCAGTTTTAAAGATAGTAAAAAAATGGTGAGAAGAACATATGATACGCCGTAACGTTCTAGGTACTTGTCGAGTAAATCACAATATAAAAATACAAATCGAAAGTTCATTTCCTTTTTCTGCCTTAGTCGATTTCCGATTCTGCAATTATTACTGCTCGAACATACAAGCAGCGTGCTCTAACAATATACTACCTTGGTTAATCCTTAGCGATGTTCTTTTTCTCTTAACGTTTTCTTTTTTCGCTTATTGTTTCCGTAGTGGAAACAATATTGTTTGCGATATCGCTGGCAATACGCAATTATACTGCGGGTCGTATGGTACGGAACAACACTCTTCTTCGATTATTCTCTTAAAGATATTTTAACCAAGATCAGGTTATGAAAATAAACCTAATCTAATCTTGCATTAGAGAATATCGCGTGTTAAGAGTAACCTTCTTCGATGATCTAAGTCATTCAAATGTTGCTGAAAATCCACATGTACGTACGTACGTATGTACGACATTCTTAAACGCGAGATGGTAGATTTAACTACGCATGTACAGATAATAATACAGCGCTACGATACCCCCACCAATCCCAATTCCTATGCCTATTGTAAGGGGCGTAAATAATGACCTCTTGAGCTTCTGCCATTCTTCCGTTTCCTTTTGTCGGCGTTTCATTTCGCGCACTTGTGCCGCTAATCGCTCGTTTTTCTCCCGATTGCGCCGACGTACTTCCCCTTTCCTGTTCAGAAAACAAAACATGTGTATTTCGTAATAAATTAAATATTTAAATAGTTCGCGTCTGTTACTAAGAGATATTACTCACGCGTCTGATTTGGACGGAGAATTGTTTGTCTGGAGAGAACTATCAGCATCATTGAAAGAGATTTCTTCACATATCGGGATATCATCTGTGCTTTGTTCACTTGTACAATTTGCGAACATAGCCTTTGTATCTGTGGGCCATTCTGCGTGATTCGGTGGTTCACTAGGTAACGGTTTATCAGGTGGTGCACTTGATTCATCTGTAATTGACATTATAAAGACCATTTTTTTATTAATGTAAAAAGAATTTTGTAAGTGGAAAAACAGAAAAAGATAAAAATACCACTCGATGTATCCGGACTTATATCATCCATCTTTCTATGCGACAAAGATGCTATTCTTGGAGGCAAAGGAGGAGGGTCGTCGTCTTTTTCTAACGAGATGTTGTTTTTATTATTCACCTCCTCATAATAATTCTTTAATATCTCGTTGTTTTCAGTATTCTGTAATATAAACTTCCATGAAAATATTGGTGATTAAATGTTATTATAGTGGCTTAACCAGATACCGGGTTAGCTTTGTTGAAACAAATATCTTCTTATTTAAAAAGTATTGTTTAATGAAATCATATATATGTTTTACGAGAAATATATATAAAACATATATATATAAGAAATATATATAAAGCATAGATACAAGTATTATATAACACTACTACTACTATGAATTACTTACCGAGTTGCCAAGTGGCGATTGTTTCGCTCCCTCAATAATGGCAGCATACGAGAAACGCAGTTGTTCCGGCGTTTGTATCAGACCCATACGTGATTTTCTCATTTCCAGTAATATCTCGCGCACATTCACAGCATTTAAACCATTTTTCTCGATCTGCAATCAAGTAATTAGCGCTTAATAATTGTTAAAACAGTTTCTTCCAGACTAGAAAACGTTTGTTCCATTTAACATACCAATACTAAGCATGTATCAACCAAGCACAATATGAAATCATATATATGTTTTACGAGAAATATATATAAAACATATATATATATAAGAAATATATATAAAGCATAGATACAAGTATTATATAACACTACTACTACTATGAATTACTTACCGAGTTGCCAAGTGGCGATTGTTTCGCTCCCTCAATAATGGCAGCATACGAGAAACGCAGTTGTTCCGGCGTTTGTATCAGACCCATACGTGATTTTCTCATTTCCAGTAATATCTCGCGCACATTCACAGCATTTAAACCATTTTTCTCGATCTGCAATCAAGTAATTAGCGCTTAATAATTGTTAAAACAGTTTCTTCCAGACTAGAAAACGTTTGTTCCATTTAACATACCAATACTAAGCATGTATCAACCAAGCACAATGTTCCTGATCTTCCTATTCCTGCGGAACAATGGATGATGGGTGGACCAACATTTTGATCTAATGCTCCTGATTGCCTAACGTCTGCCAAGAAACGTAAAAAGGCCGTTGGACTTTGTGGTACTCCAAAATCTGGCCAAGTGGTATAATGAAAATGTAAGATTTCTCTACTATCGTTAGTTTCCAAGTCTGTTATACTGTAAATAAATTAAAAACATTGAAAACGTTATAATAATGCTTGCAAAAAAATTAAGGATTATCAATTATAAAACAAAACTTGATGAGAATGGTTTGATATTTGAAATTATGATATGTACATATATCTCTTTACCGTAATGTTCTAGTAGTGTAGTCTGATGATTCTATTTTGCTGACATATTCCACCTCTAAACTGACATCTTCAAACGTCATAGTAGGTTCATGTGAATCATCCAGAGGCCAATATTGATGGCATTTGACTTGATTCTTTTCGATTATCTTATTTAACATCAATACGGCTCTGCTATTTTGCTCCCATACCATTAGCCAAAAGTGGCCGGCAGTATTCGGCAAAGGTCCTTGTGTCAAGATATATTGCCTATGAGCACGATCCACCTAACAAACAAATGGTATAATACATTTACATTACATCATTGTCATTTGTTGGCCACTTATATCACACAAATATTATATCTTATATAATTTAATATTTACTTTTATGAGATTGGCATGTATATAATCACATACACCTCGGTTAAGAATAATTCTAGTGTGATCATATGGTGCCACATCCCTGTAGCGATTCAAGTTTTTGTTCTGTGGTTTTTTTGATTCATTGCATGTGTACTCATAATTTCCACATTCATTACGTATATGCTGGAAAATGTTAAAAGTCACATGTGATTAATGATAAATTAAGTAAAATATATACAAAGAAGTAATCTTTCACTTTCTTACAAGTAAAAATCTATAAAAGTGTTTCAAAATCATATACAATGGATTGACAGATATCAGAGATAGATTTCTACACATGTTTTTAAAATTTCAACGTTTACTATTAATCTGAATTTTTCATGTATATCCAACTGCTAAATAAATTAATTTAGATAACACAATCGTTAATCTTATATTCCTCCCTCCTTCCCCCCTCCCCCAATATAATTGCTCCAAAAATATATAGTACAATCACAAATCGAAATCTGACTTAGAAAGTCAATAAATCATTGACTTACAAATTTGCAAATAGGCTCAAATAACTAATTAACATATAAATCATATAAATCAGACATGTTATATTAAAATAAGCAACAAAATAAGAAATTTTGCATTTCTATTATAACAAACTTTCTATATAAATTTCTATACATATATTCGTGTGATATTAAATTTTGTATTTTTATTGTGCGGCATTATATATATCATTATGCACATATATATAAATATGATATTGTATATGAGATACGATTTTGATAAAGAGTAGCACTTCTGACATAGATAAAAATTACATCATGTGAGATAAAATTCATTGAGACTAGAGGAAATCATAACAGTAAGAGATATTAAGGAAGATATAACGACTTCAACGGAATAATTATAACATTCGAGTGTATCATATATCATCGAGTTGCTCACGCTTCGTTTCGAAGAAATTGCGTGTGATCGCAAATTACAAATAATGAAATCATATATTTTCGAGTTGGAAACTCTTGACCTTGGCGAATACAATCACGCCGGCTTGTATACGCCGAGCACAGGCGTACATTGTCATCTCCCGCTTGTCAGATGTGACAGTTGTCAGTTGTCACGCTTTTCCAACGAATTTTAATAGAAATTTCGATCATCCACATCATCTACACCACATTAATGCATATTAAAGGCTGCTGTATATGAAGTATCTAAATAATAAATCGAGGATACAAATATATTGTATATTGTACAAAAACGCAAAAATCAAGGACGCAAGTATATATATTATATATTGTATAAAAACGGAAAAAAAAAAAAGAGTTGGATATATTTTCGTCGTTAATAAAACTTTCGTTACAAGATCACGAGGTCAATTCAAAATTGCCGAATTAAACGTTGCCTTAGAAAATTGCGTACGATATATTTTTGCATGTGTGAACATTCCTGTTTTGTGATTATTTTCTACGGAACGTTATACCTATTCATATGCAGTCTAGCGGTTCTCGAACCGGCAATGTTCTCACATAGTAATGAAGCAAGTCCGCAGACCGGTCACGATTTAATACGGCGATATTCTGTATTTATGTCGCTACAAGTCTCGATGCACAATAAAAGGAGCATTTTTCGACTGACAAGAAAAAGGTGATCTCGGAAAAGCGATAACGCGAGACACGAGAGTCCGCGGAGAGCGAGAGTGTGTACGTGATAGAGAAAGAGAGAGACTGGGAGAAGGGGAAAGAGAGAAAGAGAGCGATGAAAAAGTGCGCGATGAGTAGCCGGCACGATGTGTCAATCGAAGAGCAACGTTGTCCGTTAAAATCGTCGGAAATGACAGCGGAAAGAGTTGTCGCCGAGCGGAAGAGC
>NW_021849915.1:629097-636766 GCF_003651465.1 Formica exsecta
GAGCGAGGCATTCCTCTCTCTCTCTCTCTCCTCTCTCTTCCCTTCTCCTTCCTTCCTTCCTTCCTTTCTTCACCCTCGTTTTTTCTCTCACCTGATAGAGCATCGGCCAAGCGCCCTTGGAGTTGATCTCGTAATACTCGGTCTCGACGTTGCTGATTGTCTGCTCGCGTGTTTGCTCACTGCTGGTCATCCTGACGACTCTTAAATCTCCTGGATGCTCCTAACAGGACGTAGAAATAGAAGCACGCAAGCACGCACGCACTCACGCAGTTACGAAGAGGCTGGGCCGTGCGCGTTGGACACACACATATACACCCTCTTTCGATCCCTTTCGCTTTCCTGCCACTCGATTTAACGTCACCTCGTATTAACGTGCCATGTGTCGATTGTCTTGTCGGCGAAATAGCAGTCTCCGCGTTGTGAAATCACGGAAGCACAACGACGACGAAAAAGAATCGCACAACGCAAAGAGCGGCTCTGTCTGTGTTCCGTCCGCGGAGGACACGCACTTGTGTCTTGCGTACGTAACCTATGGTCCACCGTAGACCGTAGCATGCGCAAAGGTACGTTCGGCAATCCTACCCGTGGGATAAAGTAGTATTTTATTGACCAATCAGGATAGAGAAGGAGCAAAGATTTCCTCGTCCTCATTGGTCAATCTAGTGCTATTTTACTGCACGATTTCTGAACGCACTCCAACTATGCAGATTTACCAAAGACTGTTCTCATGTTGCCAACCTTGCGGTTCCCAAGTTTTCGAATCGACGCTATTGGACGAATGTTTGCTCCGAGTTGGGGGAATTATTCGAATTATTTATATTTCTTTTAATGTGTGTGATATAATAAAATATTAATAATATTTTAAATATTATGCAAAAGATATGTATGTTTTATATATAAAAGTATAGATGTTATAACAATTCTAATCAAGATTTTATAGTAAATAATATATATATATATATATATTTGCTTAATATTTATTTAATAAATATATATTTACTATTAAATAAAAAATATAATTAAATTAATAATTAATATATATACATATAAATGTCACATATTTACAGTATATCTTGTCCTTTTTAAGATACCTGCAACAAGATATCTGCATTCAACACTTTTAAGAGCACATTGGCGGGATATAGTACATCTTAAAAAAATACTGAGAGAATACAATAAATTATTCTATATATATAAATAATTAACAGCAAATATGTGCTCCGCGCAAATTAAAAATGCGCCCCAATTTGTACAAATTTTAATTTTTCTTCTGAATCTTTGAGGCCTTTTTTTCGTCTTCCTCATTGTTTGTATTTTTATTAGTATCTGTACTTTTTCTTTTATTTAAAGTAGTTGATCCTTTTAGCAGCCAAGAATCCATAAAAGATTGTCTACTATCTTTTTTCTCTTCTCTATACAAGAAAAATCAATAATTTATTTAATCTTATCATTCAATATTAAAAACAAATTAGAAATAAAGTTGAAAAGATTTATCTTTAACTTAAAAGATTTTTACTTACTGTGGTTTTATCTCTTTTCTACAATCAGCAGTTTTATGAAGTACATTATTGACAATCGTGGATACTGAATGCCAACTTAAAGCTTGTTCTGGTAATATCATGTTATTTAATCCTTTAATCACTACATCTGTTGGCAGATCGTTATTTAACCATGCCTAATAAAAGAAAATATATTTTTATGAAATATATAAAAAATATAGAAAAAATATACAGTATCCTTATATTAATCTCATATCTTTCTACAAATGATATGTAATGATATTATACAAAGCCTTACTTGACATTCTTCTTCATCGTTCAGATATACTGGCATGCGATGATGCAGCCAGGACAAAACCTTGTTACTCTCTCTTGTAATAATTGTGCAGCTATGTATGATTTTCCCCTATAATAATAATACAATCCATTACAAATATCTTAAATATTAATTATTTCTGATATAATAAAACAGGATGTAGAAAAAAGCTTGTAATACCTCTTCAGTTTCAAATGTTCCAAATATTCCAGCCAATTTCAATACTTTGAAACCTTTCCATCCATCTAGCTCGGTAAATTCATTACCCCATGTTGTAGGATCATCTGCTTTTATACTTTTATCTTGAGTTGCATATATATAATACGGTTGCTTTGGAGATTTGTTATTTATACCAGCTTTCCACTCATAGAAACCCTCACAGATTACAATGCATCTTTGTCGATTTCGTAGCGATGTAGAGTATAGTTTTGAGGTTTGTATACTTTCCAGACGACCATTATGGGTGGATAATTTATCTGACCGTTTCTTGTAATCTCCCTGAAGAAAAAAAATGTGTTAGAAGATATTGAATAACAAGCTGACATATAAAATAGTTGTTATATTTGATTTTATATTGAAGCTCTAATATATTCACTCACCTTATGCCAAGGTGGTATCATTCCCCATATCATGGCACAAAGGACTCTTTCTTTTTCTCCTTCAAAATGTGAACCAGATACCATACAAGGCAAAACATCTTGTGGGCCCATATTAAATGATGGAGTATATTTTAATTCAGTTTTAGCCCATGTCAGTTCCTGTTGTTTACCATTGGCATCTTTATATCCACACGCATAACACAAAGTGTCTGGATCCAATGAACTGTAAATTACAATGTTTTATAAGATATTTATATGAATTATAAGGTTTTGATCAATTAAATGTATCACACATAATGATGATAGTAATTAATGATAAAATAATGACAAAATTTTATTTTACCAATAAACTCAAATGTACACAGTTAAATATATTATACAATAATTATAGAAATTATTAATAAATTAAAATTATTTACCAACAAGCTCGACCACACATTTTTGTTAATTTTTTTGCACACTACTGCAGTGTTATTAGATACAAATTGTTGGCATTAGAAAAGTGGCAACAATTCGTATCTAGTGACGAACGTAAATATTCAGTTGGTAGCATTGTGAAATGAGAAAGAAGGCGCGAGAGAAATTAACGGAAATGCACGGTCGAGTTTGTTGGTAAGTAATATTGTCATTATTTTACCATTAATTACCATCATTATTGCGTGATATATACTTAATTGACGAACAAATAAGTACAAACTATATTGTTACATAATATTTTCCCAAATTTTTCTTCTTTAATTGATATATATATGTACTGTGTTTTTTCGTGTAACTTCGATTTATTTTATTTCATTTTTTTAAACAGAATACTTTAGATATATGTACATATTTTTCTAGTATTACACACACACACACACATATATATATGCAATATACACAATGTGGTGTGTGTGTGTGCGCGCGCGAGCGTGTGTGTATGTGTGTATATAAAAATGTGTGTGTCGATTTTTTCTCTTTGTTACTCATTAGTATGTAAAATTATCATCCATGCATGTGTGAATAGGTGATGTGTGTGTGTATGTGTGGCATATTTTAAAATAAAATTACATTGAATATATTTTTTGTTATATATATTGTTTTCTGGCATAATATTCTTAAATTCAGGAGAAACATATAAACGCATTAGAACTTTGCGTAAAAATATCATAATAACCAGAAGCCCAATGCAGGCAACATCTCAACAACTAACGCAAGCGTTAATTTTTGCAGTGTGGTTCATGCGAGGCAAGTAGTACGTGTGCACAACTGACAATGAGTAATGAATTGTCCGACGTTTCGTCTCGAAAGTAGCAATGACGACATTATGCCAGTGCCAGTGTTAAAAATGGATGGGACCACACGCTAGCAGCCATTAGTCAAAATGGGATTTTACCACAACCGGCCGATTGCAATTGTTCTATATATTCCATTTAGACCGGTTTCCTTCCCAGGTATTTATGCAATATATCTGTTTCTTCTTTTGAGGAATCCTTGATATTGAAAGAATGAAGGATGAAGACTGGAATATGTATTACAATAACGTATTATTTTACGGGTCTCCTTCTAAGTTTATTTATAAGATAGATAAATTATTTAAACTTTTGATGAGAGAGATTTTAAAAACCGTTTATTTAATAAAACACGAAAGCCAATTTGAAAAGCTCATAAATAATTTATGGAGGATTTTAAAAGACGATCAATTTATTATATGTAAAAAAATGTACTAAAATTTCCAATTCAATTCTATTTTATCTTATATAAGTTATTTTATCTTATACAAATAAAATTTAATAATTACATATTTGAATTTCTTCACACAATTTGCATATATTTAATATAATTATGACAAAAACAGGAACTGGGAATCGGTAAAATTAATGTTCTCGTAAAAAAAGTTTTATTGAATGCAAATTTTCTGTCGATCTAAAACACAAAATTATATGATTCTTCTGTAGAATCGGATCCGTTTGGAATGCGCCAGGAACCAGTCTTCAACCCTCGAATAGTGATCATTTGCGTGAAGCAAAAGGGACAAAATTCCTTTTATGCGCGCGCGTGCTCGTTCGGGCATGTTTTTTCGTTCTATCTCTTGGATGTCTCTCCGGAGCTCGTTGAACTGGAGTTACTAATTCACTACGCTAATGAGCCGCGTGAGGAACATCCTCGTTCTCGTTGACGACCTCGCGACGAGTTGTGAAACATGACGTTGGAAAAATCGCACGCGCACGGTATGCTTTTCGACGAAGCCTGTAACACTTGTTATTCATTCAATGCAATGAGGAAACGAAGAGAAGAAAAATGATTTCATAACAACTCATGAAAGAATCAATAAGAGCGATTAAATTAATATGCTAATCTAATGCTAAATGAATAAAAAAATGTATTTACACATTTAACAGACAAATGTCTCCTTTTAACACGCTTTAAATATTATATTTGCTTTAAATGAAAAATATTATTTTATTTGTTTAAGCAATTAGTTTGTAATAATAATATGAATACTCTTAAACGAAACATTAATAACTGTCATAATTGTGATGGATACATATTTTATCGAAAAGATAATAAAATATATTACGGATTTTTTTTATTTGTGTAATAATCAAGAATTAATTATTTGAATCATTATATATTATAATAAATAATGAAGTCGATCTTAAATCGATCAAAAAGTCGTAGATGAAAAAAAAGTGCATTGAACATATCTTATATAAAATATAATAGCGTTATTGTTAAAATCAGTATTATAAGAAAGAGAACTTAGGTAATGTAGAATAAAGAATCGCACAACAGCAGAGCAAAAAATGTTTGGAAAGGAACAGGATAGAATGAAAGAGCACCGCTCAAGGTAGACAGGAACCAGTGGGTAGAACCCCTTCTTCTCTTGCCCCTTTTATTACTTTCCATAAGTTCTTCTATCAGGTCTGAATCGTTTGACGACGGTGAAAATTACAACAGTGTGTATGGTGCTCAGCTTTAAAAAAATTTTATTAACATTCCATTGGATCAATAATAAATATATCAGGCTAAAAACACTTAAGTTTATATTGCTCCCCTATACAAACTATGCAAATATAAGTTTTTATAATACTATCAAATCCACTTAAATTGCTATAAATGTTTAATTATTCCCAAAAGCTATGCATTCAAATTCTATTTGTATATTCTATTTGCATATTTGTAGATTTGACGAAAAAGGACAATATGAATAATACATATATATATATATCTAAAAAAAATATTTATTTGGAAAAGCCATTTTTCTCTTAAATAATTTTTCATTTGAGCAATCTCATAAGTATAAATATATTCATTTTTGTGAAGAGTAAATAATTATTAGAGAATGATTTTGCCCATCTTCATTTCTGTGACGAGCATTTATTCGAGAAATGCAAACGGATCCGGAACGTCGGCCATCCTTGCCGGTCGAATGATTATCCTTGGCCAGAGATCAGTTGATCGTTCTCACCTGCCGGCAGGAGTCCCCCGGTCTGACACACACCTGGTGTTCTCGACTTCGGTTCGAACGTGCTTTGGTGGGGCCTCTTCTCGGCCTCGCCTCGATGCATTATATACATGGGCCTTCAGTTGTCACCGCGACGTCGGCGGAATCGTATTGCGCTATGTGTGTACATTTAACCGGCGTGCTACCGGTTTAGAGAACGTTTCAATTATTATTATTATAATGGTACGGATCCGTTCGCAAAGATATTTGTGTCTAAGCAAAACGTGTCTTGATGTGAAAATAGTGGAGGAACGTATTCTGGGAGATTGAAACTGCATCAACCTGAGATCTAATTTTGGTTTCACGTGCTACTAATTCTGTTTAGTGCACATGTACGTCGGTGATTATAAATTATTCTTTAATAGATTACATGTGAGAATTGAATTTAGTTTGTTGATTTTACTTATAATTTGAAAGATTTTATTTTTGAAATTTATTCCAACTACAAGACAGTTTTGTCGAAATATTGTAGTATGGATTAAATATATTATTATGGATTGTCTATATATTATATATAAAAGATACGATTTATATGAAAATATTCACACAAATAGCCGAATAAATATTTTATTTATTGAGTATAACATTGTTACACTTGAACTAACACAACTTTTTATACATGCATTATTGAAATGTTTTCGCAAGAGTGTTATTTTACGACGATATCGTTTTATATCTTCAAATTAAATATTTTGAGACAGAGACATATCTCGAAAACAATGATGATATAACGAAAATAAGTATCTGCATATGTTTACATTATCACGATAATTATACTATGTTATTTTTCCACTATTTGTCTCAATATTAATGTGTTATTAATCAATATATGACAAAAATTATATTGTGTTAAACATATGTTTTGCGCTTAAATACAACTTTTATTAGAATATTAATTAAATAAAATTGGAGAAATTTTCTTATATTTACATACATACGAAAGACGCCAAAACAAATATATTGATAAGGGAAATTATATTGACAATTGCAGCATATTTATAATTTAAACTTTGAGAAAGAATGTAATTATAATTAAAAACATTTTAAGTAATTTTGATTATCTCTTTTGATACGTAGAGTTTGAATTTCTTGATATGATAATGTCCTATTTTTTTTTATGATTAATGTAACATATTGTACATTATGTGACACTTTTATTCGTGATATAAACATGATTACACGTACCATACAAAAAAATGCGATTACATATCGGATCTCGCTATTTAATAGTCGCGTCTGAAAGACCGATCTTGTAATGCAAACGAGTGAAATTTGATAAATCGATTATGTTCGACATTTGGAGTTTACCTTGAATGAAACTCGATAAATTTGATGAAACGTATAATAAAGTAGGTGATAATTTTTTCACAACGTGACAGCATATTTGCTAAATAAATCGTTTATAATCGAGAAATGTGAGAGAAATCGCAAGATTCGTGTAATCATATTTATTTTTAATGAGAAAATTTTTCTACTTTGATATTTTATAGTCACAATTTATAATTATTTTAGCATAATTGTATAATTAATTCGAAAGAGACATTTTATCCATAATATATGTTTAGGTATGAGACAAGATCATACATCAAAACTTCACCTTGCGGATGTTATTTTACAGATGCTTTACATTGGCAATATATTTTTCCTTGTTGTAACATTTTCAAATATCAGACTTTTAATGATAATCAGAATTTTTAAATAATTGAAAGAAATACATTTATAAAAGGCTAGAAAAAAATATTTTATTTTTTATAAATATAAAAAATATAAT
>NW_021849915.1:636824-660594 GCF_003651465.1 Formica exsecta
AATACATTATATAGTAATAATAATAATGATATCGATTTACTGCAAATCTATTTAATTTTAAAAATTTTTTATATCAGAGAATAACAAAAAAAAATATAAAGGGAGAATAATTGCTTGAAATCTAATTCTTTCCTGGTAATGACATAGATTAAAAGATAAACGCGTATATAATGTGCCGTCATCATCATTACACGTGTAAAGTTTAATACGCGCTTTGTTTGATTATTTTAGTATAAATGCAAAATAATTGTGAGCAATATGTTTTTTCCTAGTTTTGGGTAGTTAAAATCGGTGATTCCATTTTTATATACAATAATCCTGTTTTTATTCTCTTTTATTCTTTTTCAAAGTAGTTTATAGTGCTTAAATAACACGCGTTATTTTTTTAAATAAATATAAATGGCAATTACTTTATCAATATTTTGGGGCTTTTTTTGATAATAATCACCATTTAAAATTATATAAGAAAATTATATATCTTATATATGTATATAAAATAAATAATTTTTCTATTTTATATATTGTTAGGTTCCATTATATGTAACACGTGCAATATACAAAGAATATAGCTCAAAGAATTATTTGATCTAGTTTTACAGATTTCACGGTGAAATAGGAAAGCCGTATGCTATTTGGGTTAATAGACGCACATGTTCTACATTTGAATTATAAAATATTCGTTAGTTTGCTCGCACATTAATTACGCACGTGCAAGTGATCGGAGTGAATGCGAAAAGTATGATTGCTTAATGGATATTTAATAAAAATCGAGCGTGATAAAATGCGACTGCTACTTTTTCGTGGCCGCTAATTACAACTACAATTACTAACAATTTAATGCGGATTAATGTGTACATACAACGCACGTTGTTTTACTTGCATTTAAAAATATTATAACAGAATTTGTTACCCTATACATGTTGATTACACAATTCCTATAAAACTTCATATTTCTTCTATTTTTATAATATATATGATACAATAATATTACTTTTTTTAATATTGCAAAGAAGGATATACATATATATGGATTTAATTTCTTAATCATGAGCGCATGAATTTATTGATATCTATTAAAAAGATTAGGAAAGCTTACATATCATGAATTAATTTGATTGCGTCAATTCTATTTTGTTATAATAATTTATAATCCTATCGCCCAATACAATAAGATCGATATTTCAAATGGTTTTTAATTAATATTATCGCGATTCTTCAGGTACTGCGCGTTATCCACATGAAGCGCTTTGATAAATACAACTTCGTTGCATGTTAATGTAAATTACGAATAATACTCGAGGCAATTATTTCAGGGTCACATACTTCCCGTAATATTGACGCACGTATTATTAAGTTATAAAAAAGTAAAAAATTTTATTTCTACGTTAGATATAATATTTGTATATTCTTGTTTCTAAAAAATATAAAAAAATTACTTTATTTTACAAAATAATAATCATCAATATTTGCGAGAAAAATTAAATTGCATTCTTAATTTTTTTTTTTCGAGAATAAAGTTAATGATAGACAAGTGTCACGAGATGTGCGTGACTGTTATATCACATAACAATGACATTGAAAACATAATAGTTCTGTCACGATTACGTCTTTAAGACATGCGTGTTCTTCGAAAAATGACACTCAATGCCTTATAATTGTAATGACTATTGTTTTCGTGACAATTATTTATTACTGTTTTCGCGCATGTATATGAAGAGACATTCTATTTATGCTATATTTAATCTGTTAAACTTTTCTTACGTAATTGTTCTTTTTGCGAATCTTGCGTCATCGGAAACATACGTTTGCAACAATCGCTATAATTACGTTAGTAACCTACATATTTAGTTTACACATAGTGATTATACGATGCAAGAAATGTTAAATATTTTTAAAGTTTTGTGCGCCGAATAAACTATTAATTTATGACTCTGCTTTATTTAATCACAATTTTTGTTTTATTTGATCTCATTTTCATTTAACTTGAAATAACAAATGTATCTCTGTTACATAATTTTGTGAACTTGCTTTTGCTCGCTCTTATTCTCGGATAAATTTTATTTTGGCACTCGGATTTATGGTACCGTGTAATACAGAAATAGAACTTTAAGGTATATTTGAAATTGCCGAAAAATTGTCAATAAATAAATGAATTCTTACAAACGTAACTTATTTAAAAAAAAATAAGATTAAAAATAGTCACTAAAAAAATCTCTATATACATTAAATACAAAAACCCTTTATGCACATTTTAATATAATTTCAAATTTATTTTAAAAAATATACAATTTGAAATTATTTAAACCACCTATAAAAATTATATATTTATTTAATTGTAACTTTAATTAATATAATTAATATATTTATTTATAATTTATGCTTGAATCATCTTCGACATGATCTTTCAAACATGTCATCGTGATAGTCATATTTTGAATCATGTCTTTGCATATCTGGCAGTAAGCAATCGACAGGTGACACCAGACATGCAGCAGCATGCGATTACGTCAAGATTCTCTTTCTTTTTTCTGATCATCGAACATGGCCTCGTCGTCATACTTATCGAAGCTGCATCAGCATGGCTTTACTTTCACACACAGTGTGCAAGCAAGATCTCAAGTAAATGCGCTATTACGCAATATACGCAAGGCAATAAAGTCGTATGGCAGAGATTAAGTGAGCTCTTATATGATCGCTATTAATAACCATGCAAATACTGTCATTGTTGTGATTTTCCATATCATTAATAGAATCTTCACATCGGCAATAGGTCGATAATGCCGACGATAATATAATAGTGTGAGAGGTTCTTTAGATCCCCGCATGCACGGTGACCTACCTACGATAGACTCATGTTCGTGTTACACAGCTGGAAATAAGTCATTTCTCCATTAGGTCCCCTTAGGCAACGCTCACATCAGGCTTTCATATCATTCAAGTTTTAATCTACTTCTTTCCGTTCTGTTTCTCCGTGCTTATTGTTAACACGCTGAAATATATTTGCATGCTCTTTCTCGTCCAAAAATATCTTCGTTAGGTTTTATAGTTCAGAACATAATGGAAAGTTATATATAAATTATTTATTAATGTTATTGTTTACATAAATTAGATATTTAATGAATAATAATTAATTTTGCATCTTCGAGCTTTCGAATAAAATGGAAATGTTTGTGAACGTTTTTTTTTCTATATTTAACAGATTTTTTTCGCAGTTGTAGTCTTGAATTACTATTCTTCATGTAATTTTATGGTGACCAGTAGTACATAAGGTATCTTCGTGTTAAATTGTGGTAAAGATAATTAACCATGCAGGGAAAAACTTTTTTTTTTTTTGTTTTTCTCATTACGCAACAACGATTGCCATGAAAGCCGACTTTTAATAATTCCTATTCTTTTCAATATTCTCGCGGAAGTGAAATCTTGAATACCTTCGTCAAGCATCATCGACATTGTGTTCCGTCGAGGACAATCGCTTTGCATTTAATTGCAGGGAAACGAGCTGAATACATTAAAATAGACAGACTTTTAGCTATGAACGTAATTGAATGCTGACGGGTTGTTGTATTCCTAAGTATGACGCCATAAAGCCGGAGTACTTACGTCGCGCACCTTTACTTTCTTTTACATATGAATCGATAGGCAGGAAAAGTTTTAAGATTCACACAAGATTTATCACACACAAAGTCTCTAATATATAATATAAAGGATTTATCAAATCAAATATAAAAGATTTATAAAAATCAGTTTTTTCACAAAATATTTTTCTTAATAAGATAGAAAAAAAATTTTTGCTCCGGTTTATTTTTATGATTTACCTGATACCAGATTCTTTATTAATGTCGAGATGAATGAACAAAAGTATTATATCTTCTTTTAAAAATCCTGAAAAATAAGCATAAAACAATTTCTAAAATATTTTTTAATTGATTTTTCTTGTCAACATTTTTTCAGGAGGTTTATTTTTATAATTTTTAAAAAATTTTCCTCATCGACAACATTTTTTGAGGAAGTTTTTCTTTATAATTTTTTTAAAGCCGCATTTTTTTTTTTTTTTTAAATTAAAATAGCAGCTCTCAGCAATGCATTAACCATACATAGAGTGATATCACTCGCGTTAATGGCTTGGGAAATCATATGGTTAAGTTGGAATCAAAGTTTCATCAGCACTTAAGCGTCTCGCGAGACCGAAGAAACCATAATGTCGAGACCGCCTTAACGTAATTCGTGTCGAAGTTTCCATGAGAAAACATGTTCCATTTTTTGCGAGAACGGTGGAGTGACTCGGGAAGGTGAAACGATCTCCGTAAAATTGAGATCCTTCGCTCGAAGTGTAACGCCTCGGGAGTATTACTGTTTACAAAGTAATATTCACGAATTTCACATGCATTTTTTTCTCACTTTATTTCAAATTCGCTTTGTCTTTGCGGCTCTATTCTATTTTTATAGCATACTGTTGAATCTTATAGAACAGGAGAATGATATTAAATTATATGTGCAATGTGTCGCATTTTCGTTTTTATTTAACGGCATGTCGATCGTTATGTAACTTGATTCTACCTTTAAAGAGATTTTATTCGGCTAAATATTCAAAGAGATTTTATTCGGCTAAATATATCGAGAAAAGTAATTGAGATATTTTCAGAGCAGAGCTCAGTCATGCTTCAGATGAATGATCTGTCCAAATAAACGATGCCGATCAAAGCTATCCTCACGCGGGCAATCTTTTTCAATTTTCCAGACATTTATGGAGTGACGGATGCGCAGCGCACGTGTGCGAACACGTGGACGCTGACGCCGGGGAAATCGCCGATCCATCGTCTTGTGAGACGTCTGATCATCCCTGTTTTATGCATCAAGGCATCCCTCGAACGTGACTTACGACGCGTCGGATAGGATTAGGAGGAAATTCTCTGTCGAAATTGCCTGCAGATTGGCAAGCCGTGAGTCATCAACCACATCCAATATCGACAATGAACTTAAATTCGCTTTCGCGGAGGAAGTGAAGGAATTTGTGCGTAATACAAGAAAAGATACAAATCCAAATGGCATTCTGATAAGAATTATAGATCATCGTTTCAACTGACACGAGAAAACATTGAGGTATAAATAAATAATGTTGCATATATACATATATATAAATGCATAAATAAATGTAAATGCATTTAGCATTTATTTATTTAAATTTATTTCTTTGTGCAAGAAGAAAACTAAAAATTTAGAGATAGGAAAGCTGTCGGCTAAATTTATATAAATGATGTATTTTATATACAGGTTGTATCTGAAATGATGCACTAAACTTTAGGAGCGTATTCTAGAGGTCAAAATAAGACTTTTTTTTCTTATAAACATGGGTCCGCAAATAAACCCCCTCCGAGCTAAAATTCGAAAATGTGTGAAATACGTTTTTATTTTTTCATTTTAGTGGAAAAAAAGTCTTATTTTGACCTCTAAAATATGCTCCTAAAGTTTAGTGCATCATTTCAGATACACTCTGTATATATATATTACTTAATTTTTTCTATTTTCATATTTCTTATATTTATTTATTTCTATTTCTGTTTCTATTTATTTACCTATTTACACAGAAATAGTTTAATAGTTAAAAAAGTTGAAAAATAATGTAATATTTTCATATAATATTTTTCTATCTGAAAGATTCGAGACATGATTACTTATAATTGCAAATCGATTTACGCGTCATGTCAAGTTACCGCGCTAATTACGGCGCTAATTTGCAATGCTTAGTTATGTTCTCGCTACGTGTGGTCATGCCGTCTGTGTTCACCTTAGCAGATCCGCCGGAAGTGGAGGAAGACAGGAGGGTGACTTGCGGAGTGAATGTCCTATGAGCTGCGCACGCATTCCTTAGGGACACGCGCGCGGTGCGGACACGATGCAACCCGACGAGGATATTCAGTATGCGCCGAGAAGCCGGCCGGTGAGCTTTTATGACAACTATAAGGTACGGTTTTATCCACGTGGCTCTGTTTATACGTGCGTGTCTTGTCTCCTTACATACTATGAAAAGCTTTTGCGATGACGCGATGCGACTAGCGATGATTAATCATCGATTCGATTATTTTTTTGTGTTTCAAAGAATTTTGTATAATATTAAAAAAATATTATTATAAAATACTATTCTGTAAAATATAAAATTGGTATCTTCTAAATACAGTACATTCAACGTTTTCAAAAGTAAGAAATGCCTTTTATATTTCTAGAAGCAAAAGAAGTTCTTTGCAATTAATTTTCCACATACAGAGAGAATATTTTATTCACGTAAATTTAAAGTAAATAGTACATTTAATAAATAAATATTAATTCAATAAATATTGATCAACTCTAATCACATTAGATTTCATCAGTCTCAAATAGCTCTAATTTTAAATTCCAGGAAATTTCACACAAAACTATTCACTTATTCAAAGAATCACATATCAACAATAAGAACTACAGTTTTTACCGTGTTACCGTATTTTTCGGACACCCAAATCCAGTTGCGCCCCTCTATAAAGTGGTCAGAAACATTTGGCAAAATAACTCGACCCTTTTTTTTTCAACTCCACAGGTCGTACCGATAATGCCGCCTTGCGTCACTTCCGCCATGAGCGTGGGCAATCTGAACCAGGTCCGCGACGGAAATGGCACGTCCGCCGTGTCTCAGAGCAACAACAACAACAAGAGCATTAATAACAGTAATATTAACAACAATAACAATAACAGGGTCAGTAGCGCCGTCAGCGCGGGCAACGTATCGAAGATTCATACTCCCAAGGTCACCGGTGAGTTGAATGCACTTTCCATGATGTTCTTTCTGTGTGTGTTTATGTGTGCGGTGTTTACCTTTTAATTGCGTGTTTTAATCCGCGATGATAAAAATGAAATAAGATAATTTTTGCGATCGTAAATGATTTGCTTCCGGTTTTTTCACTTACATTTTTATAAACTTAAGCATTTAATTATTCTTAAACGTGATTATATGTAATTTACATAATAGTCATTATTATACAAACTCTAATTTTGTATTGTTCCTGAATGATATTGTCGAGACGTTGATCGCGAGTTTGATTTATCTTTTAAATCTAAAAAATTAAACATAATTACAAACAAAAATATGCTTTTGAATAATTCGAATTAAATTTGCCTCGCTGTATTTGCTTATCTACATCGTATATTAATCTTTTTCGTGACAGGTTGACCTGTTCGTTCTACTTCAGGTGTTTTTAGCATCGCGAAATCTCATCGTTCTACATTCTATATGCTACGGTGCTAGCTTTTCATAGAAATGATATTCACGTGTGCCAAAATCGCGTGTGCAATTAAGCAAATTGCATATTTTGAAACAGATAACAAATGTGCAACAGTTGCAGTAGCTTTGCACGTTTTCTTTAATAACGATACATTTTTCTACAGAAAATTTCAAATATTTTTTTTTATGTAAAATATAATTTATACACACACATATAGAGTTAGAAATTGCACACATATTATGCTCGACAGATATTATGTTTCTCTTAAACTTCCTGCCATAAAAATATTCTTGAGAAATAAAAGGAACGTAAAGAATAATTAAGAAATCGCTGATACATAAAAAATACAGATGTGAGAGTAGTATATATATTATATCATGAACAAGCCAAACATTTGATGGTTTGAAGCATTAAATTAAATATTACACGATAAAGTGAATTATATTTTTTAAAATCGCTTACATAGTAAAGAAAGATAAACGAAAAATATCGTGACACATGCTAGAACTATGACTGAACGGTCATAAATCTATTATCTTTACACTTGTACGAAAATAAGTTCTCTTGTCGAAAATGTGATATCTAAAAGATTTGATAAAGTTAAATCAAAGAAACGAAGTTTAAATTTTGAAAACGAGATAATGAACTTTTTCCAAGAAGAAGAAAAAAAATATATTGTATGTGCTATGATTTCATGCTCGTGCACGATATAATATTTATTTTAAATTTTCGTATACTTAAAAGAATACGCGATTTAATTAAATTTATAAAAATAAAAATTTTTAATCAGAAGAAAAAATATTTGCTTTCATTTCCTTATAATCTTAACATGTAAATACATAATAAAAACACTATAAGTTAATCCTCCTTTTTTAACAGAATTAATGACAAGTGACAAGTAATAAGATTTGCAGAAACGTCATTTTTTTTATAGACAAATGTAATCCCAAAACGTTAAATTTTAATTTAAAAAAATAAAATACAGGCAGGATACTTAGATATTTTACTGGACATTTTAACAGGTGCGGTATCAACTGGGAACATCGGACGAATCTCCCGCGGCGAAAAAGAAAAGGAGCTTGGTCGAGCACCATCGATGGCCAACTGCTTGTCAACCACGGTTCCTGTCAACCTGGCAGCTTCTCAAATAGCCGGTCGACATACGCCTACAAGAAATTCTTTGAGGCATAGCAGGATGATCGTGATGCATCGGACCGGTCATCGTGAGTAGACTATTACCTGATATCCTTGTATCTTTTTTCTTTTTTATACTTTTTGAATAGTTTTGAAAGAAACTCTGCTTAACTCTATTCCAAGTAATTTACACACTGTGAGTATTTTTGTGATGCGCGACAAACGATTTTCAATTAATAGAAAACAATTTCTCATATTATCGGAAATACGATCATAAGAAAGTAACAAGTACTTGGTCAAAACGGGTCTTTCGGGATATCTGTTCAAGAACACATGCACTTGGCGAAGTATCGTAAAGTGAGCAGAGGTAATGGCATTTCTTCCATTCCACTCGGTCGATGAAATCTTGCGTATATGATTATTCGTTTTTTTTGCAATTGATTCAATCGATTTCTCTCGAGAGCGAGATTGCGCTCAGGAATCTCATTTCTCGGCCGCGGAATGCGACCGGTCAGGTATCTGTTCGATTTTCTCGATTTCCTTTGATAATCGTTTCGTCGCCTCGCGCGACATATTATTGCGCTTCCTGTGCTAATTAGCGTCACTCTTAATGCGCTCTGCGCCGTGTCGGTTGGCAGGATTGAGGTTGCTGCCAAGGCAGACAGGGAGATTATAATTAACGCTACGTTGTAGACGCAGGAAAGTGTGGTGGTTCTTTATCACCGCGGTAATTAGATAGCATAAAATGCACGCGGCAAATGGCAGCTAATGAGAGACGTCGGAGGTGACAAAAGTGCGACGTGTAAAATGATGAGAGCTTTTAAAAAGGGTAGCCGTAACATTGAAATAACGTTTATGTCACAATATATGAAAAATATGTCTAAAGAATATTGAAAGTAGAAAAGCGTGATCCCTGAAATTAAAAATTGCATATTATATTAAATAAATTAAATTTTAATGACGTTGCATTTTTATCAACGGATGTAAGAGAGAGAGAGAGATTATTGTGTTAATTATTATAGATATTTTTTTTATTTGGAATGCATGTAAAATAATTATGATTTTTTTTATATTTAAAATCATAACACAAACTATATATATAAAAGATATAAAAAGTTACTGCATTAAAATTATTGCAATATACTGAAAACTTTTTATTTAATATTTTAAATAAAAAATAGATATATATTTTAAAAAAATATGCAAGACAAATTATGGGACATTGGACATTATTATATATTCTAATATAATATATTAATTTGTCTATAGCTAGGAAAGAAATCCATTCTTTTCTTTCTTTTTAAGTCACCCTCGCGTAAATATTTTACTGATTGTGAGTTTTAAACGCTTCTTGCTTCGCTGGTCACCATACGTACTTTAAAGTGGATGCACATGGTTCTCCGCAGATAGCGGAAGTACCGGGTCGGAAATATATTACATGATTTTGTTGGTATGTGTTTGAAATATATAGTTTCAGCTTGATGCAAAAATGGAAAAAAAATTTGTCATATTTTTTAAATTGCCTCGCGTATTGCATCGCAATTAACTCCGTTTGCCATTGTAATTATATTATAATACTTGTCAAATTGCCATATGCTTGATTTTAACATACTTTCTGTTTACTTATCATATAAATATGGTTTCAAAAAGTAAGACTTTCTTGCCAAAAGAAAATGTATAATACTGAGTAAAATTATATAAAAATTTCCGTTATTTCAGAAATCTAAAACATATAAATTGTATAAATTATACTCTGTATTTACATAATAATAATACTCAAATACTAATTAAGACAAAGAAATGGTATATTAAATTAACAATGAGCATCGTTTTTTCGTGCCCTTGCGAGGAAACACAAGCGACACGTGTGAGCGCCGAAGGGTCGAAATTGATGAAACGTATACCTACCGTGATTCCGTTCTGCTCCGTTCAAGGGCCGCTCACGCGTTTAACATGGTCCTAACTCTATTTTGAGACCGGCGAAACAGACTTATGGAACCACTATTCTTACGCCCAATTTTCGGCATCCTTACACACGTTAATCTGCGTTTGGTTTTCATCTAACAATAAGAACGTCGAACAGTCAAACGATGCTAATTTTTTTGTTGCACTGAAAACAACTTAACTTTTAATTGAACTTTAATTCTCTCTTCTAGAATCACGAAAAATATTAATTTCTTTAGACAACGTGCAATTATTTACATGCATAATACTTTTTTGTATTAACAAATTTTTCACCAGTAGAGTGTCAAAAACGAAAAATAATTGTCGAGTAATTAATGAGTATAATTAATAAGAGGCAAATCGGAGTCATTCAATTGGTTATCGGCGTAATACATAATTATTCAATTACCCGTAGCTCTTCTTACGTAAGCTACGTAATTGGCATTATCTATGCAATAGGGCCAGCGGATAATGAAAACGTACCATCCATTATGTTTCCATGTATGCGTGTACGTGGGTTGTAATATTTTGCGGCAAATTTGCCGGACGTAACAACGCGACATACTACGTTACTCATTGTTATCTCTTACAATGTATGCATTTACATTCGCACCCACACATGATCGAGGCCATTCACGCCAATGTGCGCAATGTATTTGATGCAAATGAAGAAAAATTACAGGTAATTACATCGAATTTACACGACAAATGTATGTATAATGCGTGTTGTATATATCAAATAATTTTATCTTTAAATCTTTACAAGAGTAATTGATGTTAGATGATTCTAATCCTTATCTTTTATAATGAACAACTTTAATAATGAATGATATACATTTTTTTTTAATTTTAATCTGTAATTTTTATTTATCGCCGCTGTGAAACACCAAGTATATCAAATGCATTTGATCACCGAGCATTTTCGCACCGAGAATGTATTAACGGCAAATTAGTGTTAAATTAAAGATAATAGATGCTTGTTTCGTCGGCCGTTTTATCGCTATTTGACCTCTTGAGACGGTCCTTTCTTCTTTTATATTTGCACCGGTATATCTTTGCATTGTGCAATAAATACGTCATACATATAATAGCGAGGCAATACACAATGCGAACGATACGTATTCATGTCCCGCATTCTTGCATCGTGCGAACCAAGAAGCAGCAATATCTGTCGTTTAACTGTAGTGTCCATTTATCCGTTATATGGAAAACGATACGAGAAAGAATCATGAGAAAATAATCCTTTTTCTTTGATGATATCGCAGAAATTTACTTCTTCTTATTTTTGCGGAAACATTGGGTATTTACAATCATTATTAGCCATGTTATGAATGTATGCAATATTATTAGCAATTGTTGAAAGAAGTATGTAACACAGTATATATAATTATTTAAAAATACTTGTAAATTAGATGCGATTTATAGTATCGAATTATTTATTACTAATATGACGAGATAAAATTAAGTTATTAATGTCAATATAATTTATGAATAATATTATCGATGATAATTTCAGATAATCTTGCATTGAAAGAATAAGAATTATTCGTTCTTCCTGAGCATTAATTAAAGTATCATTATTTCGAAATTTTTTAATGACGATAGCATTAACGTAGAAGAATATAATGACATGTTTATTTAATAATGACTTAAAAAAAAAGCATTATATAATTTTTTTATATTTTATATTATTATAAAAAAAACCTTTTTTAGTTATAATTTACATTTTTTAAGATTAATGTAGTATGTGTGCTTAGAATTAAAAAATGTGTGTGGTTTTATAAGAAGAGTAAAAAATTTATTGTATATTACACTTTAAAATAATTATGCACGGGAACTATTTATATCCAACTCTTATTCTTAATGACTTACAGCCCATCTATCTGTAGACCATTTATGTTCCGCGTTGTGCACCTTGCTTTTACTCGTTAGTTATAGCGTGTCTATCTGCGGTACAGTTAGAGCTCCTGCGAGATGCAATCCTCGCGCGGCAAGTGCGTGCATTGCGTTTGCGCAAGTGAAAATAGGTTTTTCATCTCCGATTGAGAAATTATCGCATCTTTCACGGTTTGACGTTTGGCGATGATCACGAGACGTTAAAATTCTGTGCGGGTATCGCGTGGCAAAAGAATTTCTCCTATATAAGCACGTAACGTAAGATGCATTCACAATCAGTTCCTGACCAGTTAATCGTATAAGAGCGAGAGTATGAGGAACTTTGAATTACGGTATGACATTGTATATTCTGATTTGATAGCCCTCGGTTTAATATTGATAAGCGTTAGTGTGTAATTTTTATAAAGTCAGATTCTATAATAGATTTCTCGCACATTTTTTAACGCATACTGTTTTTGGAAAGCGTGAAGAAAAAAGAGGACAATAAAATACGGCAAATGCCAAAAAATAAATGTTTCCTTCGATTACAAAATATAGTTAATAATTTTTATGATCGGAAAATCCTCTTTAATTTCTTTTTTACTACTGTTAAAGCACGTACGTGCCTCAAGCAAGATCAGTCAATATAATAATCAATCAATAAACGAGTGAGATTTGTAAAAGATACATAAAGGAATAAATAAAAAATATTCTCTTGTAATAATTATTATATCTATTAGACACATCGCTCTTTGTCGTGCAATTTTTTCATTTAATAGTATTCCTCAACATGGAAATGATTGAGAAACACTGATTTAAATCTATAGAACATGATTATCTCAGGTGCGTACGTAAGTATTTACACATCGCAATAATGAGATTCCAAAGAATATCGGAATATTGAGAATTACACATCGCAATAATGAGAATCCAAAGAATATTTGGCATATAAAATATTATGATATATACAGGGTGTCCCCAATTTAAATGTCAAAACTTTAGGAGCGTGTAGGGGACCGATAAACTAAGACAAAATGATTTTGATTTATTCAGCTTCTGTTGGATTTTATTCGTGGATTTGCTACTAATGTTAAATTCTTTATATTATGATGAATTCTACTATTTAAAAAGAGATAAAGAAATAATTATATCCCAAATAATTATATAACGATCTTGTTTGATAATTATAAACGTTGATAAAAAAATCGAACATTCGTTTTTTTTTTAACTGATTGCTTTACTAATTTCTGATTATTTCGATATTTTTATATGTAAAACTTACAGACATAATAATTTTAATTATCTAAACAAAATTGCATGTACTATTCAATTTAGAGAAAGCTGCAAATATGATCATTTTTGCAACAAAATCCTAAAATTTATCAACTTTCAACGCTCTCTGCAGGCTAAACTATAGCTGCTAGACAGTTGTGCTCATTGAGATTTAATTTTATTCAGCGTCATATAAACTGCAAAAAATCTTAAAGTTTGAATGAAATCCACTGGAAGCCATTTCCCATAAGAAGTGTGCAGGTTCTTTGTGTTTTCCAAGCCTGAAAAAAGATTGAAAAGCCCGGAAAGATTGTCTACGCAACAATATCTTTTTTTTTCAATGTAGGACAAATCGATTTCGCAACAAAAGGAGATAACAGAGTTTTGTCTATATGCTCGACTCTCAATCGCTCTGTGTGATCCCACTTTTTTCCAATACTCTATTTCCCCGAAACTTTCAACATTCAATAGAAATTTAAGGTGACAAAGCGTGGGTTAAAATCCAAGGACTGATAACGGGACGTCCGAACCATAGTTAATGTAATTGACAACCTTTTGTCGGGAAAGAATTTCTATTGTATAAAATAATTGCAATATACAAAATAGAAATTTTTCAAACCAATATATTTAAAAAAAAAAATGCTTGTAGATATATATAAAACGATACATAAATATATACATATATAATATTATTTTTTTATAATAAATAAGTTTTAATAATAATCGTGTATATTTAATTACGAACTAAAGGGCTAATTCCAGATTTATTTTTACAAAACGCAACGTCATATGTATATATTATTGCAAAATATTGTGGTTTAGGCGATTGCTCGCGTTTCTATTCGAAGGAAAATAGTTGTCGCAAATCTTGGGTAGTGGGTGAATTTCCTGTTTTATTGCGTTATTGGCAAGGACGATACATTCAATCATTCAGCTAGATTACCTTGTATGGAGGGACGGCGACGAGGCCGTCTTGTATTGCAGGAAACTCTCCTTTCTATCGGACCAACACAGGTTTCTTGATACCGTGGGTTATCGACCGTTTACGCCACAGAGGAAATGTGTGTCACGACGAAGGATGAATAGAGCGCATGCCTGCTTCGCAATGTCGAATTATCTAATAGATGACCGATCGCTTCGTGACTCGACTCACTCTAGAGCCTAGGATATCTATAAGATCGTTTAGGATGTAACGTAGCGAGTTGCATTGCGAAAACCGACTTTTTCCCTTTAGCGTGGAATAATTCCACGATGACTAAGACAGAATGTTAATCGTGGGGAAAATAAAGACGGCAAAAGGTTCTCTGTGTTTCACGTGTTCGAATTTATATTACAAAATTATTGCAAAATTCTATTTGCAAAATGCAAGGCTTAGCTTAGCTTTTTCGTTTTGCCAGTGATTAGATATGCATTTCTCATCATGACGATGCAAGAATGATATAGAATATCAAATTTATATCTTCAAAATAATCTTTGATTCGCATGCAATACATATATATGCTGATTTTTTTATTTAATATTATTTGGGATATAATTATAATAAATCTTCACACACACAAGTGCAAATTCTGCCTAAATTCATATCGAACTACCAGTGACAGTTTCAAAAAATTGATTTTGTATAATCTCTATAATTTTTTATAATCATGTAGTAGGATATAAACAATATCTACTAGCACACTAAAGTTAAAAATCGGGTTTATTTTTAGATCGAGAGAAATTTTTACCTCCTTTGATCTATCATCAACAATTAGCACGATGTCTGGCGGTACTGCAGACCAGTCTTGGCATCGCGGTGACTTTCCTGTCGTTATGGTTGCTGCTTTGGGCACCGAATCTTCCCATCACGGACAATCCTTATTGGAGCGGCATTTCTGTAAGTGTCACAATTTTACACAGTGATTAGATATACGTTTCTCATCACGACGATGCAAAAATGATATAGAATAGTAATTCTCTTTATTTATTTAACAAACTAACTCTTTGTTAGAATAGATACGCTAACGCGTGACTATAATTATGCTTATATATATATCATATAAAGTGACATGATTATATATTTTAAACAATTATCATCTTTAAATGATATATAATTTTATAAATCACAGCAATTATATATTTTTTAAGTTAATAGTCATTTATTGGCGGTTGCATCTATTTCGATAGTTTCTTCAATAGTACATTTTTTATATAAAGTTAACAATGTTTAAAACTTATATTCTTTAACTATAATTAAAGGTAAGTATGCAATAAAGATTATATTCTATCCAGCAATAAAATTGTACCATTATTTTACCAACAATATTTTTCAATTTTGTGATCGAATGATATATATCTTTTTATATAATATATTATATATGTATGTACATATAATTATATTTGTTACTAACACGTAAGTATATGTATATTAACATCTTGTAAATTGTCATGCTTCTTCACAGTACTTTCTTTGTACGTGTGTTTATATATATATATTTGCTGTTTAATATTTTTAATTTTGGATATCTTCAGCTCTTGATGTCGGGTAGTTTCGGAATTGGTCTCCTATGCTGTTTCAAGAAGGAATATCCGGATATGAGTCCCGGATTTTGTCTTTCCACCACAAAGGTATGTAAGAATTTCCTATGATTCACTGTAGATCTCTACGGAAAAAAATTCAAGGCCGAATCCATCTTATTAAGAACCCATATTATTATCTACCCAGCTTCTTTAATGATAATTATTTCTTGTTCTCTTAGTATAGTTTAAAATACAATATGCATATATTTTATATATTATATAGTATAATATCATTATATATTGTATATTATATTATATTATATGTTCTTATATCAGTTATAAGAATTTGAATTGTAAAAAGAATAACAATTTAATTTTAATTTTATTTTGATTTATTAATAACTTATGACTTTCTGACGACATATATTATTATCGAATAATTATAGTATATTTCTCTCTCTTTCTCTTTTGCTTTCTCTGTGTTATCGCGCCTATGTATATCTTGTTTTGCTACGTCAAACAGGTTGTTAGCGTGTTTTTGGCGGTTCTGGCGACTATGGCGTGCGTGAGTGCGTGCGTATTCTCTGCGATGCACTTGTCGCGACTCATGGGACTGGAATGCACTCCAGCACGAGTACTAAACGCCACGTGTGTATGCAGGCCACGCGGGGAGTCGCCTGATTCACTCGAAGATGCAGTCAGGTATGTCACGTAAAATAAGAGTCTCCGATATTGATAAACTATATAACATTTTTTAAAGCATTCAAAAATTTATGAAAAATTATAATATATATGTGATATATTACGCGAGTTGTTTTTGAAGGCAATACTGTCTCTCTCACAGGGCCTTTTTCATTTTAATCTCCAAATAGAGATTTTCGCTTATTTCAATATCAGCAATCTGAATAATCAAACTTTAAATTTTTGAAGTACAATATAGGATTCTTTTTATATTTTAAGAATATTTTAAGATATACGTCTTTCCCGATTTTATCACCCCTCCTTTCCATTATCAAAAACTCTGAATAGGCGAGAAGAGTTTGATATCTAAAAACGCTTTTGTTTTTCAAAAAACAACATAACAACCATATTACATCGTGTAACACAACAAGTTTAGTATTACGACGATATGCATATAAAAAGCGATATTTTTTTTATATCTCACCAGATATATGGATCTTAATTGTCCCGAGGTAGAAGATATTCTGACGATCCTCCTCATCTTCTCGTGTACTTGCAACGGATTAGGCATGTTGTCAGCAGGATGTTATAGTTACCTCCATTGGATCACGCGATACAAGAGGCCAAAGTATATACAAGTCAGGACTAACAATATGTCCACGAACAATACGCTCAGCAATAGACCAATCTACAAACCGAAATTGGAAGAGCGATGACGCTTGCAGATGCTATAATGATCGAAATGCTTCCATTTTGTTGTGATCCATCAACATCTTTCTTGTGATCGTGGGATTGATCAACACAACGTTACATATGTAATGAACATGAACGATTATGAACGATAAATCTTATTCTACATTAATAGGTGAAACCATTCCGATAAATAAAATGACAAAAACAATTGTTCTAATGCACAAACGAGAAGAAGAAACATATTTTATACAAAGACATGAGTAGAGAAATTTTAATCGACAAGCTAGAGAATTCTCTTCGTCACTTTACACTGGATAACAAATTCACAATTTTGCAGAAAGTGACATAATAAATCCTTGAAAAAAAAAAAACGCCCTCATAATCGAAAATCCAAGATTAGAAAAAGTGTGTGTATATATTTATTATTAATCATTAATGATACAATAATGATATAATATTATTGAAATACGATACAATAATGGATCACTATATAGTGGAAAAACAATTTTGAACTCGATAAATAGCGCTCATTTTTTATTACGTGAAGGCTCAGTATTTTTTTAAACTTAATGTGTGTATTTATGTGTGCGTGCATTTGACAGTGCGTTTGTCTTCCAACTGAAAGGAATTTGCTGAAACGAACGAAGACTATAGACTACATATTGACTTTTTTATCCATTTACATTAAGACTAAGGCTTATAAATGAAACAAGTACCTCAGACTTTTGAAATAATATAATATCAAGATATTTACGTTATCTTTTATACATTACATATATTAATTGTATTTAGTAAAATAATATGGAATTACAAAAAATGTCATATGTATTTATACAAAATAAAAATCTGTGGCGAGTAATATTGATACAAAATTATATACACGATGTCAATCTTATTACAAGATCTGATTTCAGAATTGCTCAAAATACCAAAATAAAAATAGATGGTATTCAAGAATTTTGTGCTTGTCAAAAAACAATACGAAAAAAAAAATGAGAAATGTGTGCAACAATTATAATCCTTTTGTATTGTATGTAGATATGTGTTTCAATTTAGAACTTACACAATTCCTCTTTTCTATATATGTAAAATAACAAGATTTCACTGGATTTTTATGCATGCTGCAATTTTCAAATAAATAATCTCACTAGAAACAACTTTTTTAAAAAAGCTCATTAATACTAGTTCTACATTAATAATCTATTTATGTTTCTATATTTTTATGTGACTTTGTTATTGAAATATATAATTTTTTCACAACCCGAAATATTCGAATAAAAAATTAATAGTTTTAATACAAAATCTGTTTATAACATAATGGAAAAATATCAGAGAGAAAGGAAGAAAATATATTAAAAATCCTTTTAACGATTTTTTATCTCCATTTTTTCACTACTAAAATTTTATTATTAATGTACTAACATAATGCTATTTGTGATGCTAACATAATGTTTTAATTTATACATCTCTACAACTTGCAATTATAATACTCTTTTTACATGTCAATTTTTTTAAAATTAATAACTGTGAGAAACTACGAGAAAAAATTTTTCTAGTGAAAATCATATAGATATTTTAAGAAATATTTTTAATTAATATTAATAAAAGATATGAACGTATTAATTTTTATATTTTAAAATATGCGGTTTTAACAAATTAAATGTAAACGCAACAATAATATTTATTTATTAATTACTAATTATTTATTACTAATTTATTTATTAGTTACTAATCTTGTGTTTGATGCAGCAAGTTGAAAGCCGAGTATGACATCTTAAGCAACTGTAAAGAATTGTTTGAAATTATTCAAAATTTGTATGTTATTGATATTTAGTAATAATTCTTATTGTGTTAATTGATTGATACTGACAGCTACAAACGAGTCAAGATTTAATGATAATATGTACATGCTACTAAATTCGATGGGGATTGTTGAGCGCTTCATAATGAGTATAAGATCTTTCTTGCAGCTACTGCTAAGTGCCGGCCATTCCACTTTGTTATAAATGTTATTCGCCAAATGAAGACTCTACAAATAAAGATGCTTTGCAATATTGCACATTGTAAAAAAAAATATCAGTATTTATCTCAATTTTTTTTAAATTTTGTATTTTTATTATATTTAAAATTTATTTTAGATAAATCATATACTTTTGTCTTGACTTCGTTTCCGAACCAACAATAGATAAAAATTTGCGCCAATATAGCACCCATATATATCATCAATGAAATGAAAACTACAAAACTCGATGTCGTTGCTATTCGATATAAATTCGAACATAGCACCAACATGCTCACCGCAAACTGTAGAGCAATTATTTTTGAGAACATTGCATTCACCGTGCACGCGTATCTACAATGGAGTAAAAAATTTTTAATCCATTTCGTTCTTATTATTTTTTTATATTACTTAGCGAACAATTAGCAATTGTTATAAAGGCGCGACTTCATTTTGTGTGTAGTTCAAATTTTTTAGAGCAGAATAAAATTATAAAAATAATATTAAAAAACTAACTCAAAGATATAGTTATGATGACGAATACAATCGTGCAGGACGTGTTGACTATGCATGATTTTTGTCAATCGATACTCCAAAATTTCAAGCTGACAGCAAATATATAACATTAGTCCGCAAATTACACTTTCACAAGCAACGTTTACTATACCCGAGGTTGCCATGCCTATCAATTGGTAAATATACACAAAAAAGTATACTGCAAAGGATGAATAATCGAATGGCATCCATGCTTTGTAGGTCAAGTTTCTTTTCGTGAACTCTGTGAAAAAAGACGTCAAAACTATCGATATGACCGCCATCGTGACGAGAATCAAATACCGTAACGTATTGTTCCTATAAAATAATTATAAAGATTATATTAATTTATTTTTTTATAAGATTTAATCATTGGTATTTTTTCCTCTTTCTTCTCTTCTCTTTTTGGATATTTATTATACTATTTGTATATAGAATACTATTTTATATATTTTTTTATTTTATAATTATAAAAATAGTTCTTATTTCAGAAAATAATATAGTTGTATATGAAAAAATATTAAATTATATATGTCAGATACTATTTGTATAAAATTATCATGTAAAAGTATACAAGCATATAAATGTAAATATATTTTAAAGCATTGCCCTAAAATATTTAAAAGCACAATATTCTGCCATTTAAAAAATTAATTATCAAAAAATGACTAATGCATTTTACTTGATATATTACATAATTTGATTGACGCAAACTTATATAAAATGATATAATAATACTTACTCTACCATCTTCTCAAATTTTTGTTGAATCATTGCTTCGTGTGTTTCACATATTGCGAAAGGTTTCTTGATAAGAACGTTGATTACGACCATGATTTTTTTTCGATCTATCCACATATAAACTTGTTTATAGCCTGCGACGAATACGGTCAACATCATATATAAAGAATCGGTGAATTCGTCAGAATTTTCAACATTAAATATGATGTTCATAAATTGCGATAACGCAAATGTACATAATGCAGAAAAAAGAAACATGGCGTGAGTTTTATATATTATATGTTTAAATAATGACGTCCATGAAGATGGTTGCCAGCATCCAGCAAATGCACAAATTAGGAATGTAAATTTCAGCACGCGCATTTAAGCTTCTCTAATGCAATTTTGCCTATTAATAGCTATTATTTATTAATTATATTAATTATTTTACGATTAAAATATTTCTGTAAAAAATAGAGATTTATATGTTAAAAAAATAAAATTAATTTCCTGAAAAAACGCGTCGAGAGAAAAAGCTTATAATAAAAACTACGGTACTATCTTATTATTTGTTTAATCAAATCTTTTTTTCTTCGATAAGTTTCAAGTATATATTTTACTTATTTTTTACAAATATATATGTATACTTTATTTTAGAATATTAAATATTTAAAGTTTAATTACAAAATGTTTAATATATTGCACATTGTAAAAGAGCAAATAAAATTTATATTAAAAAAAATTATTTTAGATTATTAGATTATTTTTGAAAAGATTATTCACATTATATGGAATACACGGACAGACATCTATCCAAAAAATTAGTTATTTAATGTTATCTCTTTAACTTTTAAATATATATTATATATAAGTATACATTAGGCTTATACATACAAAAAACTTTTCTAACCCACTTGCACTATAAATTATTTGCGTTTATATTCAGTTTTTTCCTAAAAAAATTTAAAAAGTTAAATTTATTAAATTAAAATTAATTTAATTTAATAATTTTTATAAAACATTTATTTAAACCCTTTATCACGTCTTAAATGTCGATGGATAAATTAATATCGTAAGAGAAAAAGATACTGAAAATGTCTATAGCCGCGCGATGTGACTTTCTGATAATAATGTTACTCGTCATATCCCATTATGTCTATCATTATTTCTTCTCTATCTTCTCGATACCTGTCTTATTAAAAAATTGCATAATGTACCGTTATTGTCATGAAGACAATGGGACAGAAAAGTTATATGGCAAAATAAATTTCTTGAAATAGACCATTAGCCTATAATATAAGGAATATTTTGATACAGCTTACTCATTATATATGTACATCAAGATGTTATATTTATTATCTATTCCTATTGTACTGTTCATAATTTCGTCGAATATATATTCTTTTAATGTTAAGTAATGGATCATCAGTTGTAGTTTATGAAAACTTAATACTAGCTCGTATATTCGCTTGAATAGTACAATATTTTTATGATCATATTATACGTATCGGCGTATGTACATCGGAATATAATAAGATATTATAAATATTCCTTTGGTTACAGCATCAATTCTTATCTTGTTTCTCATCGGACATAAACAGGGTAAGGAAAACTTCTAACTCTTAACATAGATGTATTTCAAAAAGCGTCACACTGACAAATCGTATATAATGCAATTCAAAATTTTCTTATCAAATATTTATTTATATGTGTATGTTTGCGCTTTTCTCTACTAGAATAATTATTGCTATGTCCGACGTTAAAATATAATAGCTGTCCAAAATATTCAAATAAGAAATTAATAATTTTAGCACGAAGCATGTTTGTTACGCGATAGAAAAATATCAAAGAAATAAAATAGAAAATTTCGAATGTGAAAATAATATTGTTTTGTTTGGTAAACTTTATAATAGGAACGTTTGTGCTTAATGGCTCATATTTTCGCTTTGACGTTCTTACGTATTATTAGAACTTGTTCTTATACGAACTGCAATTTTTAAAAATGTTGGTAATAAAAAACTTATAAAAAGTTTTATAGATTTCTTGAAAATTATTTAGTCATATTAAAATGAGAGAGAAAGAGAGAGAGAGAGAGATTAATATATTTATTTCTGCACTTTTTCACATAACATCCGTCGAATGTGATGTCATAATAAATTAAATGTGAACAATAATAACTTCCGTTATTATACACGTTACTATTCTTGCGTTTGATGCAGTAAATTGAAAATCGAGTATGACATCTTAAGTAACTGTAAAAAACACATGAATATATCTAAAATTATTTGAAATATATATAATAATCAGCAACAAGAAATTAATATTATCTTTAGTAATACTGACAGCTACAAACGAGTCGACATTCATCGTGATTATATAAGCACTACTAAACTGGATGGGAATCATCGCACGCTTCATAATTAATAAAAGAGCTTTTTTGTTGTTATTACTAAGTGTGATCCACTCCATATTATAAATGTTATTCACGAATTGAAGACTCTACAAATAAAAATATATAACACAATAAATTACATGTTACTTGCAGAAAATGCCATATTTTTCCTAGTAATTTTAACCATTTTTTATTAATTGTCATCTAATGAGTTAATTTGTTTTTTTTTTTCTAAATAATATTTAGTATTTAAATAAGATCAATTTAAGTAAGATATATATACTTTTAACTTGACTTCGTTTCCAAACCAGCAATATATGAAAATTTGCATTAATATAGCACTTGTATACATTATCAATGGAATGAAGCTCATATAGTCTGTTGCCATAGCTATTCGGTACATATTTGAGCATACTACCAACATGCTCACCGCAAACTGGATGGCAATTATTTTCGCAAATGTATTGTTTATCGTGTATGCATATCTGCGATTAAAAAATACAAGGAATTGATATCCCCGCAAATAAATCGTGATATTATTCACAAATCGTTGAATTTATTTATATGCGCGCACGTATTATTAGATTTAATAATTAGTTATTCCATACAAATATAAAATATTACAGATTCTTTTCGCACGTTTTATAGTTATTCGAATTCTTCAATTAATTCGGTGGGCATTAATCTATTCTCAGTAAAAATTTTATTGAATACTATTTTTAGTTACAAAATGTATGTATAAATTATTATATTATTATATTATTTTAATAATATTTT
>NW_021849915.1:660645-662173 GCF_003651465.1 Formica exsecta
ATGTATGTATATATATATATATGAGAGTATAAATTTTGTTGTAATTTTTTTTTAATCTAATTTTACTTGTCTTAAATTTTAATAAAAAAATCTTAAAATTGACTCCGTTTTTTATCGTTTATATTTTCGGAAATTATTGCTATCTCTCCAACTGTTATTAAAAGCTAATTAGTTTGAGGTTTGAGATTTATTATTAAAGATTAATTGGGGTTCAAGAATCCATAAGTAAAAAGAAAAACGAGCGACAATTTGCGACTTTGCGATTTTGTATTTGTTTATTTATTAAGCGTTTTAGTTATCACTTTTAAAACAAATTATTACTTGTACTGATCAAATATTTTTGTAACAATTTTAACAAAATAGTTTAAGAAACTAACTCGAAAAGAAGATTGTGATGATGGACACAGTCGCCTAAAATGTTTTGATCGTGCGAAAGTTTTCTCAATCGATATTCCAAAATTTCAAACTGGCCACAAATATGTAGCAAAAATCCACAAATTAAACTTTCACAAGCGACATTAACTATACCCGAGGTTGACATGGCTATCATTTGATGAATGTATACAAAAAAGTATATAGTAGGGGATGAATAGTCAAAAGGCAACCAAGCCTTATACGTCAGATTTCTTTTCCTTAAATCTGTAGAGACAGATGTCGAAATTATCGATAAGATCGACATTGAAACAATGATTAAATACCGCCGTGTGTTGTTCCTATAAAATGACAATAAAAACTTTTTATGGCCCCGCCTTTTATAAAATTAATTTATTGTTATATTTTTGTTATATTTCTCGAATTATTATTTATAATAATTTTTTTATTTAATAATTTTTATTTACATGTGTAGAAATATTTTTTAAAATTTGAATTAGATTTTATAAGATATAATTGGTTATTTCTATAAAATTATCACATAATGCAATATATCTCATGTAGAGAAATTAATGCATTGTTATAAAGTATTGAAGAACATAAAATAAAATATTTTGTTTTTAAAAAAATATAATAATGATGCATTTATGCATAATCATAAAAAAAAGAGAAACTTAAAATATACTTACGTTGTCAATTTTTCAAATTTCTCTTGAATTATTACTTCGTGTGTTTCATATGGTGCAAAAGGTTTCTCGGTAAGAACATTTATTATTACCATGATATTCTTGCGATCTATCCACATATAAGCTTGTTTATATCCCGCTACAAGCACGGTCAACATCATATATAAGGCATCGACAAATTCATCAGAGTTACCAACGTTTAATACAATGTCCACGAATTGGGACATCAGAAATGCGTATAATGAGGAGATCAGGAACGTTGCGTAAGCTTTATAAATTATATTCTTAAACAACGATGTCCATGAAAGCGGCTGCCAGCATCCAGCGAGCGCGCAGATTATAAGTGTAAATTTCAGCACATGCATTTAAGAATTTCTCTAATGCAATTTTACCTATACCAATTGCTATTAATATGTTTATTAATTGTATTATATGTTTATTAATTATATTTTATTATAATCAAATATCTT
>NW_021849915.1:662350-673111 GCF_003651465.1 Formica exsecta
AATAATATAAATCTATTAAAACGCATTAAAAAATCTTAATATATCTTTTTATAAAAATCTTTAATAAAAATATGAATTCTATTTTACTATATTTATGCGTTTAATAAAGTATCTTTTATCAGATTGTTTTTAAATATATTTTAAGTATTTTACACACAAATATATTTTATACAAAACACAAAATATATTATATATTTTTAAATGTATTTGATTAATTTAAGCTTAATTATATAAGATGTTCTTATTGTTAGATAGTGAAAATTGTACATTATTTGTATTTGACATTATATAGAAAAAGTTTTTCTGTTGGAAAACAATCATCTTTATATCATTTACTATATGTGGAATATATGGCATTTTCTAAACCATTTTCTACAGTTTCATATTTTTTAATGTTAATTAATTTTTTAACATATAATATGCATTATACTTACAATTTTGTTTTGATTCACTTGCATAAATTATTTGTATTTACTTTGAGTTCTCTATTGTCAAAGCTAATTTAAACTGTTCGTATAATTTTTAAAAGCATTATTATTTATCTTCAAGTCCCCTCTCGCGTCTCAAATGACAATGGATAAGTTAACATTGGAAGACAAAAGAACATTGAAAATGTCTATAGCCTCACGATGTGATTTTCTGATAATGATATTATTCATATATATCTATTTCTGTTTTATACATCTGTCTTATTGTAATACTTACATACAACTTGCAAAAATTACCTCGCGTAATAATATTTTCATGAAGACAATGAGACAGAAAAAAAGAAAAATAATTTTTTTTAAATGGATTATTAGTCTATTGAATGAGGAAACGTTGATACATCTTTCTCTATTATATATGTGTACATTAAGATATTATATTTACTATCTACTGTATTGTGTCCATAATTTCGTCGTATATATTCTTTTAATATTAAGAATTATTAGCATAATGTAACGAATCATTAGCTGTAGTTTACTTTGATGAAATCAATAGTCCATACTTTCGCTTAGACATTTTTGTCGTATTTCATATTGACTGTATGTCGTGATATAGTAGAATACTATAGCTAGTACTTTGTTTAATATCAGTTCCTCTTTTTTCTTCTTGTCGAACATAACGGGTAAGGAAAAAAATTTCAACTCTTATAATATAATGTAAAGCAAATCAAACTATTTTCGTGAATGTTTGTGCAATTTATTTATATGCTTATGTGTGTGCATTTCCTTTTCGATATCTGACAGCATTCACACTTTGATGCCAAAAATCATTTATTCTTATTCTTTTCTCATTTACTCTTATTTTCATCTCTCGATAAATTGCCGGAAAATTTAAGATGCAGTTTTTGGAAAGTAAACAAGTCCACAGATTGATTCATTAACAGAAAACAGTTGATTTTGACTATCTTTTATTAATGAGAAAAAGAGAGAAAATAATAAATTTAGAAAATAAATTATAATTGTTATGGATACATACTTTGCGCACAAATATTTCTGCACATCCAATTTTAATAAATTTACTTAAAAAACTAATTAAACAATATAATAACGCGCGCGCGAACACAATTGCGTAAAATATTTTAGTTTTATCAATTGATATTTTATGATATTATGTAAAAACTTACTACTTAATATTAACAATATATTACATAAAATATATTATTTATTTTTTTACTCTAGCATATCTTGCTATGTTGCGTCATAAGTAACGAAATGTGTGAACAATAATAATTTTGATTTATCAGTCTCGTCCTTATGATGTGCGTTTAAGCACATTGTAAGCCGAGTATGATGTTTTAAGTAACTGTAAAAATATTTAATATTATTTGAAATATTTACAATAAACAACAAGGGGGCAAATCATACTGATTGATACTGACAGACACAAACGAATCAAGATTCAATGTGATGATAATCACACTATTAAATTCAATTGGAATTATTGAGCGCCTCATAATGAATAAGAGAGCTTTTTGGCTACTATTGTCAAGTATTTGCCACTCCATATTATATATGCTATCTACTACCGTAAGGCTCTGTAAGTAAAAATATTATATATTTTGAACAAAATACGTGTTGCTATCAATTAATGTTAATTTTACAATTTTATATTTGTGGTTTTTTATTAATTACAAAATAAATATAATTTTATTATTTTAAAAACAATATTTTTAATTTAATTTAAAGTTAACATATTAAGTTTTGACATTTAGTATTGTATAAAGTTAACAATTTTTAAAATATTATATACAAATATAAGACACACAATATTAAATAAAATTACATACTTTTAACTTGAGTTCGTTTCCAAACCAACAATAGATAAAGATTTGCGATAACATACAGGCCGTGTACAATATCAATGTAATAAGATCTCCATTAATCTTCAAGTTAGTAATGGAAGCCAGTTTGTATAAATTAGCACATACCACTAGCATGCTCACTACAAATTGGACAGCAATTATTATCACAAATCTGCGATTTACCGTATATGCGTATCTGCAATTAGACAGAAGATTTTAGTTTAATTTTCTTGTGTGTCATTTTTAAAATTATTTATTATTTTGTATAAAATATGTTTTTGTTTGATTAATAATTTTTATATTATATTTAAAAAAAAAAAAATTTTGTGTGAAAAAAAGAACATACACAAACACATATAATGTTACAATCCAAACTTCTAAGATAACAACATTGCTTTAGGAACTAACTCATATATACGGTCGTGATGATGTATACAATCACGCAAGATATGATGGTCATGTAAGACTTTTGTCAATCGATACTTCAGAATTTCCAACTGACAGCAAATCTGCTGAAGGAATCCGGATATCAAACTGTCGCAGGCAACATTCACGGCCGCAGTGATCATCATGCCTATCAATTGGTGAGTGAACACGAAATAAAATACAGAGGGTGGCGTATAATCGAATGGTAGCCATGCTCTGTACGTCAAGTTTTCTTTCGGAAGATCCATGAAGACAGAATTTAAAATTATGCATATAACTGTTATTTGCACAAGGAGATAATAACGGAATGTGTATTTCCTACAAAATGTTTCTTATTATACAGAATGTCCCAGAGTTACACCGCACTATTTGCTAATGGCAGATTCCTGAAATCATTTGGAGATGATTTTTACTTAGCGAAAATGTCAAGATAGGTCATCATTTTTGGCATGTTTCCAATTTTTGCCATTATTTATCTTTGTGGCTAAGCTTTAAAAATTAAATATCTATTAAAGTAAACTCTACCTAAAATTAACTAAAGAATAATGGTAATCTTTTAATTTCATAAAATTTGCAAAAAGCTCTTCTTTTTTAATCGCTTATAACTCGAAAATTATTAATGACAATTTCGCTGAGAAAATAATGTCTTTAAATGATTTCAAGAATCTGCCATTAGCAAATGATGCAGCGAACCTAGAACACTCCGTATATAAATCTAATGTCTATAGAAATTATTATGTCCACTTTATAATATTGTAAAACGTAATAAAAGAACTAAAATATAATTATTCGACAATCAATTATTGAATCACAATTGATGCACTTGTTTGTGTAATATGAACAAATAATGCTCACTTTATTATTTCATCATATTTTCGTTGAATTATTACTTCCTGTGATTCCAACGGACTAAAAGGTTTTTCCGCAAGAGCATTGATTATTGCTATAATATTTTTATCATTTTTCCACAGAATAATTAATTTATAAGTCCCAATGAATACCGCTAATGTCATATACATGCTGTCGCTGATTTCGTCGGAGTTATTAATGTTTAATATAATATTCATGAATTGTGATATTGCAAATGCGCTTATTAAGCAGATTAATAACACTCTATAACCGTTATACATTATTTGTTTTGATGGCGATGTCCATGAAAGTGGCTGCCAGCATCCACTGATCGCGCAGAGTGTAAGTGTGAATTTTAGCGTCTGCATTTGAGCTTTCTCTAATTTAATTTTGCCTAAATAAATTATTTTTTATGTAACATCTCTAATTATTAATTCAAATATTATGTAAAAAATAAAAAAAATAATCTTTAAAATGAATTATTAATATTTTAATATATCAGGCATATTGGCAAAATAATTCGCATTAAGGAAATATTAATTTTAATTTTAATTCTATTTTTTTCTTTATTTATTTTATTTATTATTATCATCAAGTTAGTCAAAGATCTTGTTTCGTAAAAAATAATAGTTAATTAAAAATTAATTTTAAGATAAATATAATAAATATAAATAATTCAAATTTTAATGTTAAAAAAATCTTTTGACATATAATATTATTATATTATTTGCTGTATTTACAGTTTTCATCACAAATTTGCTCATCCGTTTATTTGACGTTGCATTTAATTATCTGTCACAAATGTCTTCGAAAGTAATTTATTACTATCGCATAATTATCGTTCAAGTAAATCTTGGAAAATTTATGCGATTATTTCATAATTGCGTCATCAAATGACAAAATAAAAGAAGCAATTTTACTAGAAAGCGGGGCACAACCGAGATATAGCCAATCTTTTGACAACGGCACTGTCTGTTATACCCTTTCTTATCCATCTCTATCATTACCATTACTATATCGATCTTGCAACGACGCGAAATATTATTTTCATGACAACATGTATATAAGTTTAGTATTAAAAATTAATTTTAAGATAAATATAATATAATTGTATAATTCAAATTTTAATGTTAAAAAAATCTTTTGACATATAATATTATTATATTATTTGCTGTATTTACAGTTTTCATCACAAATTTGCTCATCCGTTTATTTGACGTTGCATTTAATTATCTGTCACAAATGTCTTCGAAAGTAATTTATTACTATCGCATAATTATCGTTCAAGTAAATCTTGGAAAATTTATGCGATTATTTCATAATTGCGTCATCAAATGACAAAATAAAAGAAGCAATTTTACTAGAAAGCGGGGCACAACCGAGATATAGCCAATCTTTTGACAACGGCACTGTCTGTTATACCCTTTCTTATCCATCTCTATCATTACCATTACTATATCGATCTTGCAACGACGCGAAATATTATTTTCATGACAACATGTATATAAGTTTAGTAGCAATTTTTGTCACGCGATGGGGTGAATAATATTTTCATAAAGCGGAAAGTAAAGCGGATGCACCTTCATCAATATAAAAGTTACCTTTAGCTGAAGTTGTTTTCATAAAATATTCACAAAGAAATGAGTTGTTGATTTGAAAATGTTTTATTTATTACTATCGCTATTCACTATATGACATGTCATCGCATACTATATTTTGCATATCGATTTCTATTCATGATTGTCGGTGAAATACAAACGCTGAGTTTGTAGAAGTCGCTAGCCATAGTAGCTTTTAAATTTAAACACATCGTCTATTTTCGTAGATGATTATTATAACAATTAAAATAATATTGTGAATATTATCGTTGACCTAAATAAGGGGAAACATAATTATTAATGTATATTTAGTGCACGCTAGTTGCAATATACATCATTTAAAAATTAAAATGACAGAATAAAACTAATTTTCTAATCGTAATGTTTTAATATCTTTCCTAGAGATGATACAAAGAAAAAGTATTAAGAAGATAAAATATATATGCAAATTTTAATTATGTAAATTATAATTATGCAATTCTATTTACTTTTATTATATAGGTGTACGCACATATACTCTCAAATCTTCATGCTGTAGTTTTTACTAATATTCTAATCAAGATACGATGATGTACACAATCACGTATCACTCGATCTCGAATAACCAACACCCGGGATGTCAATGTGAAAATAAACGTGCAACAGTAATCCTAAAATGAAGCGATCAACAGTAAAACGGAGAATAAATATGGAATCTATCATCTGGTAAGTGATGTTAAAAAAAAATACGTAATATAAAATACCATGAGATTTTTTATTAAGATTAAGTAGTCCATCTTCAATATAACAGAACGTTACTCTTGAAGTTTGTGAATAAGAAAATTAAACCATACTTTATAACAATGTTTTTAAATATCTGTTTTTTAACGTGTGACATTTTTCAAATTTATGGAAATTTTTCAAACGATTATACATCATGAAATCTGGCTAAATCATTATCGCATGATGAAAGTTAGAGATATCTTATTTCAAGATATATGTAACCACTCAACATCCCAATTTCTTGACGATTCTTGACTGATCTTTTCTTCTCGTATAAAATATTTGCATTATTATTGAAATATTAGAGATTCTCTTGCAATGGCGTCTCCAGTGCGCAATAATATGTTGTGATTTATCCGTGTATTTTATTGCATATGTGTTTAAGTTGATGATTCCTGCTTAAACATTCTTTTCAAAAGTCAAATGATATACTGAGAAAAAAGAGTTGTTAACTTGACTAAATTCGTCCAATTAATTACTATATCTTTGTATTTCTTTAATTGAAATATTTAAATATTTAAGTCAAATACGACATATTAAATCTAACATGATGTATATTTGACTTAAATACTTAAATATTTCAATTAAAGAAAGACAAAGAAATAGTAATTAGTTGGGCGAGTTTAGTCAAGTAAACAACTTTTTTTTCTCAATGTAGAAATAATTCAACATTATGTAAGACTACTAAATCTCGTTCTTTGAAAAGTGTCAAATATGTCGAAAATGTAACACGTAAGTTCATATTATATTATAAAAATTGCACTGTATTAAATTAATTATATAATATCATTTCGTAATATAATATTATTAATAAATAGATATTAAGCTATATACTAATATATTGATCAATATTACATATGAGAACAAACATGAAAATGCAGCATCAAAAACATATTTGCAACAATTCTATTTATTAAGCGACGCGGTAGCATCGCGTCGCCAAGTACATAAAAAATTATTTACTGGCTCAACAGTTTTGCCTATGTACAGGGGCCGCGGCGCTATCAAGTATCTTATCCGGAGTTTTATAAACTTTCGATTAAAATAGCTCAGGAACAAAAGCCGTAATCAAAAATCTAACGGTACTTTTCTTATACATAAATATATCTATTCTATTTATATATATTATCCATATCGTAGTCAGTTACATTCTCTATACTCTTGTATTCTGACTTACTTGATCATTTGAATTTATTCCTTTTTATTTAACATATCTTAACAACTTTGTGATATATATTTTCTCAAAAATGTCTCATTGGCAATAATTAATTAATAAGCTAATCATTATTTTTGATGTGTCTCTCTCTCCCAATTATATGAATGTAACAGATTAAATATAAATAACAATTTCTAATTTTGTGTTACATATTACTATTTCTGCGAATTTACCAGTACATTAAAAAGTGAATATGATGTCCTGAGCACCTAAATAATTATATAATTAATAAGTAAATTAAATGTTTATTACGTAGAAAAATATTTTCTTATACAAACCATCACGAATGATTCAAGATTCATTGACAGAATGTTTGCGCTGGTAAATTCGATTGGTATCGTCGCACGATTCATGATCATTAAGAGACCTTTCTTGATGTTGTTGTTAAGTATTGTCCATTCTGTATTATAAATATTATCCGACAATTGCAGGCTCTGTAAATAAAATCGTGATAAAATCCTCTATGTGTATTATACATGTATACATTTAAATAGAAAGAGAGAGAAAGAGAGAAGGGAGGGAGATTCTCTCGCGATAATATAACGTTTATTGTGTAATTCTTTCTATGTAAACTGATTATTGGCTATAAAATTAAAATTAGTTACAAGTTACCTTTAGCTTGACTTCATTGCCAAACCAACAATAGTAAAAAATTGGTGCTAGTGTGCAAGCTATAACCATGGCATTTTGTACATAAGAAACGATAGTGGACGATGTCAAAGCCATATGAATCAAACTGTAGCACATTACCACCGTGATCATTATAAACTCACTAGGAACTATTCTGGCAAATTTTTCATTCACCATATATGAGTATCTAAAATTAAACAGGATATTTTTAATTAAAATTTTTTTGTAGCTTTAAAATATTTTAGTAGGTTTTGTAACTTTAAAAATTAATAAGGATATTTTACACTGATTTTATACAGAAAATAATAAGATAGCTTAAACAAACATTTATTTTTAATATAAAATTTTTAATATATAAATATGGTATTAAAAATTAATATATTATTTTTACAATACAACATTACTGGTATTTTCACAGCTTAAACAAAAAAATTTGGATAAATATACGCAGCACAAAAAATAATAAAATTGTTTAACTATAGAATGCCTTTTTTGTTTATAACCGATAGAAGACATATGTCTTTGAAAAATATATCTGAAAAAAATGAGAAAAAGTTACGAAAAGCCGTAATCAAAAATCTAACGGTACTTTTCTTATACATAAATATATCTATTCTATTTATATATATTATCCATATCGTAGTCAGTTACATTCTCTATACTCTTGTATTCTGACTTACTTGATCATTTGAATTTATTCCTTTTTATTTAACATATCTTAACAACTTTGTGATATATATTTTCTCAAAAATGTCTCATTGGCAATAATTAATTAATAAGCTAATCATTATTTTTGATGTGTCTCTCTCTCTCAATTATATGAATGTAACAGATTAAATATAAATAACAATTTCTAATTTTGTTTTACATATTACTATTTCTGCGAATTTGCCAGTACATTAAAAAGCGAATATGATGTTTTGAGCATCTAAATAATTATATAATCAATGAAAAAAATTAAATGTTTATTATGTGAAAAAATGTTTTCTTGTACAAACCATCACGAATGAGTCAAGATTCATTGACAGAATATTTCCGCTGGTAAATTCGATTGGTATCGTTGCACGATTCATGATTATTAAGAAACCTTTCTTCACATCGTTGTTAAGTATTGTCCATTTTATATTTTTGGATCCATGTTCATAGAAACTTTTTTCTTTAAGATCGTCCAAGGAATCATTTCTTGGAGTTTTCGACATCACTTAGGAAACACCCTGTATAAATCATACTTTTCTGCAAATATTAATGCTTTTGTTAACAAATTACTATGTGTCTAATTGATAATGTAAAAGCACTATATGTATCATAAAATAATATTAAGAATTTGTTATGTTAGCGGATAATTATTATATGGATATAAAGGCTCAATAGATATTAAAATTACTATCGATAATCTGTTTATTACATTTGCTTACAAATTATTAATTTACAAAAATTTCAACTACATCCAAGATAGTGGAGGGATCACGTATATATACATATATATACTCGTACTAATAAATTATAAGCAGAGTATGATGTTTTAAGCAACTGGAATAATAAAACGTGATAAAGACAAATGACATTTTATTAGTCAACTGTGCATACACAAACACATAATATGATAGAATTTTCTATACTAACCGCTACAAAAGAATCTAAATTTAAGCTAATGATATGTGCAGTAGTAAACTCAATAGGTATTATCGCGCGTTTCATAATTATAAGAAGATCCTTCTTAAGGCTATTACTTAGCATTGGCCATTTCACTTGAAAAACACTATCCGCTAGTTGAATGCTCTATAAATTAATATGCATTTCTTTTTTTTAAATATTATTAAATATTGACATTACATCTATTATACTGTTTATTCATGATGCACGAATTAATAACAGGCATAATAAAAGAGTAATTAAAGCGTTATGATAAGATGTTTGATTAAATTTTCTCGTATATTTTTTGCACAAAAGATTTTAAAATAAAAATATTAAAATTTTATTAGATATTTACCTTTGATTTGACTTTGTTTCCAAACCAGCAATAAATAAATATTTGTGTCAACATGCAGCATGTATATATGATTAATGCAATATTGTCTGCGCTCATGAACGATTTGCTCAGTTGAAACAAATTGGAACATATTATCAATGTACTCGTTATAAACTGGAATCCGATTATTTGCGAGAATCTTTCATTTACTAAATATGCAAACCTATAATAAAATTTTTATTCTTTTAATGTCATAATAGTTGTATATTGGACCGAAAAGCACGCGCGTTCTGCCATACAAAAAGAAACATTATTTAGTAGAACAATAATATAAGTCGATAATAATAAGTTATATATTTTAGATTGAAGGAATTTGATTCATTTTGATCCAGGAAAAAAAAGACAATCTTACATTTTCTATACTCTTAGATTTTACTTTTCACAATTATAGAAACAAGATTTAACTTATATCACTGTTTTCTATCCCCAAAACACAGCAATTAAATATATATATATATCATAAAAATTGGATAAAATAATGAACATTTTTTTCAAGAATTGTTATTAGAATAACTAACTCAAATATACTGTTGTGATGATATATACAGTAGCCCAGAGTATCCTGCTTATTCACGAGTTTTTTTATGCGATACTCCAAGATCTCGATTTGGCAGCATATGTGCATTAACAGGCCGCATATGAGAGTATCGCAAGCGACATTCACAGTAGCGCAATAGAATGTACTTAGAAACTGATGAGCATACGTAACACAGAATACCATGTAAGATGAATAATCGTATGGTACCCATTCTCTGTATGTTAATCTTCTATGCCTGAAATCGGCGAGCAACGACGTCAAGCCGGAACATGACCATGATGTCTCGATTAAGACCGTATAACGTAACGTGTTCATCCTAAAAAATGATTAAAAATATATTTCCGTTATTTCTAGATAAGCTTTGATATAAAGCATTTTTTTATATATATCACTTTTCTATATAAGAAATTTTTAATATTTGATAAT
>NW_021849915.1:673136-676636 GCF_003651465.1 Formica exsecta
TATAATAATTTGATTTATTTATCATAATTAAATTTAATGTATTTACTTATAAATAAAATAGCGTATGCTTTTATAAAATAATTCAAAAGTTTTCATTTGTGATTACACATTTATGGATTTTAAAAATCTCAATCGATAAAGTTAAATTTTGAAATTAAAAGACACATTATACACATAAAATTAAATAGTCAAAATATTTCCTTAAGAATATATTACTTGCAACTTAATTAAAATATACAGATATAAAATAAATTACTACTAATTGTAAATAAAAATTTGAATATCATATTTAATTAAGATCAGACCGTATTAATTTATCAAATTTCCGACCAAATTTCCAGTTCGCCTGAATCCAGTGGTTTAAATGGCTCTTGGTTAAGTTTGTTGATTAATGTTGCAACGTTCGTATAATTAATCCACATGATCAGTAACTTGTATCCCGAAACGGATACATTTAACATCATGTACAGATTGTTAGTGAAGTCATCGGGATTGTCAACGTTCAGAACGATGTCCATAAATTGTAAAAATGCAAAAGTGTATAAAATGATAATTATAAATAATCTGTAGAGATTGTAAACAGCACGTTTAAACAATGATGTCCACGATAGCGGTCGAAAGCATCCCACAAACGTAACAATAAAAAATGTCAAGTTTAGAATATGCATTTTAATTCTTGTTTAATTAAAGAAAAGATATATACAATTGCGTTTGTTTATATAGCGTGTTATAAATTTTGGAACTGTTTGAATAATTTCGGAAATTTTTAAAGAATATTTACTGTTGTCGAGATTACTTTAGTTTGATAGAATCTTTATCATAGATCAAGTAACATTATTTTACAAAAGAGAATGCACTTAGAATTGTCTATAGACTTGTGACAATCCTAAGAAGGCTCTCCGATAATGAAGGTATTTTTCGTTGACGATGATTCCTTTTTTTTCTTCTACATATTAAATATCTCTATCTTTATATGATATACTTATAGTCTCGAAATAAATTCTTACGCGAATTAGCTAAGAGGACTATAGTATACATGCATTTTTTATTACATACGGGAAATGTAATATCATATCTTATATTTGACACTCAAATCGAGAACAATATATAACAGTACAGAAAGAGAGAGAAAACAATAATATTTCCGTAAGTTTATCAATTAAATATGAGATGCAAATTTTCATAATTTCTTGATGTATGTCACTTTTTGATACATCGACAACAAAATATTTTATTTATTATTGCTATTACCTAGAAAGACATTGTCCAATATTGATGTTTATGTAACACGAACAAGAGAAAGAATCGCATTAAACGTATACGTACTTACAAAATTACTGTCAAGTAGATAGAGGAATAGATAAAAGAGAGACATAATAATCCTTAACTCTCTTTGACATTACAATACAAACATGTGCAGTAATAAAATTAAAACAGATGCATTTTTTTAAATAAAAATGGTATTGTATGATTTCTTTTCCCACACAATTTTTTTAATCGTTCAGCTTGTGATAGTGTTAAAATAAAATCATGAATATGCTTTTAGAAATATTTTATGCTTTGTATCAGACAAATCATGTGTCAGAATATACGTATTTTTTCAAAAATGTCTCATTGGTAACAATTAATTAATAAGCTATTGTTATTTTCGATATGTTTCTCAATTATTTGAATGCAATAGATTAAATATAAATAACAATTTCTAATTTTGTGTTACATATTACTATTTCTGCGAATTTACCAGTACATTAAAAAGTGAATATGATGTCCTGAGCACCTAAATAATTATATAATTAATAAGTAAATTAAATGTTTATTACGTAGAAAAATATTTTCTTATACAAACCATCACGAATGATTCAAGATTCATTGACAGAATGTTTGCGCTGGTAAATTCGATTGGTATCGTCGCACGATTCATGATCATTAAGAGACCTTTCTTGATGTTGTTGTTAAGTATTGTCCATTCTGTATTATAAATATTATCCGACAATTGCAGGCTCTGTAAATAAAATCGTGATAAAATCCTCTATGTGTATTATACATGTATACATTTAAATAGAAAGAGAGAGAAAGAGAGAAGGGAGGGAGATTCTCTCGCGATAATATAACGTTTATTGTGTAATTCTTTCTATGTAAACTGATTATTGGCTATAAAATTAAAATTAGTTACAAGTTACCTTTAGCTTGACTTCATTGCCAAACCAACAATAGTAAAAAATTGGTGCTAGTGTGCAAGCTATAACCATGGCATTTTGTACATAAGAAACGATAGTGGACGATGTCAAAGCCATATGAATCAAACTGTAGCACATTACCACCGTGATCATTATAAACTCACTAGGAACTATTCTGGCAAATTTTTCATTCACCATATATGAGTATCTAAAATTAAACAGGATATTTTTAATTAAAATTTTTTTGTAGCTTTAAAATATTTTAGTAGGTTTTGTAACTTTAAAAATTAATAAGGATATTTTACACTGATTTTATACAGAAAATAATAAGATAGCTTAAACAAACATTTATTTTTAATATAAAATTTTTAATATATAAATATGGTATTAAAAATTAATATATTATTTTTACAATACAACATTACTGGTATTTTCACAGCTTAAACAAAAAAATTTGGATAAATATACGCAGCACAAAAAATAATAAAATTGTTTAACTATAGAATGCCTTTTTTGTTTATAACCGATAGAAGACATATGTCTTTGAAAAATATATCTGAAAAAAATGAGAAAAAGTTACGCGAAAAAATGCTTCAAATTAAGTTATCTAATTTTAATATTGCATGTATAAATGTCAATTAATTCTAAAACAAAAAATCTGACTTTTGAGAAGCAAAAATATTTTTGCTTCTTTCTCTCATCGACAAATAAAAATTTTTCTAATTTGCATTAAATCAACGGGAAAATCTAATAAAATATATATACATCTCAAAGACGTATGTGTATGTGTGTGTATATGTGTACTAATTTTAAAAGGGCTTACTCAAATATACGTATATGATGATGTACGCAATCGCGCAAGCTTCCTTGAGCATTTACGATGTTTGACAAGCGATACTCTAAAATCTCGATCTGGCAGCAAATGTGTAATAATAATCCGCAAATAAAACTGTCACATGTGGGATGAACGAGACCGATAAATATTAAAGTCATTATCTGATGAACGTACACGAGATAGAATTGCGCGGAGATTGAATAGTCAAACGGTATCCATGCTTTATACAATAATGTTCCATTCTTGAAATCCGTGAATAACGAAAGTAAAATCATATACGAAGCGGTTACGAGGACGAGGACTAGATAATATAATGTATTACTCCTATAAAATCAGGACTATAATGATTACTTGATGTTTTACAAACTATTGTTAGAGAAACATTTTTTTTCTGAAGAGATGAATTACATTGTTTATAATACACATGCAATAATTTAATTACATGTGTTTTAATTTAATTATTCAAAATTTATTTTTAATACAGATAT
>NW_021849915.1:676977-679278 GCF_003651465.1 Formica exsecta
TATATATATATAATAAAATATTAAGACACTTACGTTATCCTCTTGTTAAATTTCTCTCGAATCATATTTTCGTTTAGATCCAACGGTTTGAATGGCGTTTCGGTAAGATTATTAATTATCATTATAATACTCTCATGACTTTTACGTAGAACAATTGTCTTGTAACACGCCAGGAGCGAAATTATAACATTGAACAAGGAGTCACCGAATGTATCAGCGTCATCGGCGTTCAATATGAGCTCCATAACTTGAGTGATTGCAAATGTATATAGTGTTAGAACTACTAATAATGTGTAAGCGTTATACATTATGTTTCTAAACAGCGACGTCCACGATGTTGGTCGCCAGCATCCTGCGACCGCTAAAACCGTGAGCGAAAATTTCAACACATCAGACATTTCGTTTTTCCTCCCAACATGACTTCTCAACATCCATTTCCCCAACATCAATAACTGTGTCAATTGAAATATTGATTTATTTACTATAAATTTTGGTTATTATTATATGACATAATGTATTGATGATAGATGGAGGAAAATATGTATGATGATTACGAGATACTTAATAGTTATAAGAAATATTTTTATAATTGTTTATTTTTATAAATAATTGGCAATTAGTTTGTTACCTTCATATACGTTAATAGTCAAATATAAAGCTAGCTATTTAATAATAATGAGAATAATGCAAAAATATCGATACGCATTTTATATTATTTTTATTTTAATATGCATTCAAAATATTCCACTTTTTTTTATACATTAAACTTACGAAAATATTCCGATCGATTTGTTTGAATAATCCGTTGAATACTTTGAAAAATTTGGTTAAATGTTCGCTGTGACAAATTGAATGACGTAACGAGAGAACAACCTATTGATGTCTATAGTTTCCCGACTTGATATTAGTAATATTATTCGTTCAATTTTCCTCTCTTTGTATAAAATATCTTTGTTGTTATCACGAGAACAGCCTTGCAATCATGTTTCTTATGAAATAATATTTTGATGAATCGAGAAGTAACATTCTTTCAAAATAATACTTTTATTACAAAATGTAATAAGTAATGTACCGTTATTTTCACTGATGAAAAGAATGGGATAAGAAAAAAGAAGAGAAGCTTGATGTATAGTCAAGTATGGGAAATAAATTCTTGAAATGGTCATTAATAGATTAGTAGTCTCGAACTATTTCTAAGATACTTAGGTCCGGTTCTATTGTGTTATGTGTCCATTATAAAATATCTTATTCATTCGCAACGTTCCGTTAGCTATGTTACGGATGTACAAAAAAATATATTTTTTAAATGTTAACGAAGCAACAACTGTAGTGTATATCTATATAAAACTTTAATACATAGCTAGTTCATAGACTCGGTTATAAGCTGTTGCCTTTCTTTTGTCATACTCCCTATGATATTGGGATGTTATTAAGGGTGCACATATTAATTCTTGGATCTGCAACTCGTTGGAAATTGAACATATGTCTTTCTATATTATAGATTTACGCCATACGCAAGTATATAGTTTCATACGAGTCCTCACACTCAACATTCAGACATTGTCAATTTCTTTTATATATATATTAAAATAAAAATGAGAGCAGAGCACCTAAAATTGAAACTGCCTAACATTCTTTTTATAGTCTTTTTGTAATATGTGATAAAAATATATTTTTTTAATGCTTTTGTTAACAAATTACTATGTGTCTAATTGATAATGTAAAAGCACTATATATATCAGAAAATAATATTGAGAATTTGTTATGTTAGCGGATAATTATTATAAGGATATAAAGGCTCAATAGATATTAAAATTGCTATCGATAATCTGTTTACATCGACGATAAAATATTTTATTTATTATTACTATTACCTAGAAAGACATTGTCCAGTATTGATGTTTACATAACACAAGCAAGAGAAAGAATCGCATCAAACGTATATGTACTTACGAAATTACTGTCAAGTAGATAGAAGAATAGTTAAAAGAGAGACATAATAATCTTTAATTCTTTTTGACATTACATTAAACAAACATGTGTAGTAACAAAATTAAAACAGATGCATTTTTTCAAATAAAAATAGTATTGTATGATTTCTTTTTTTCACAAAATTTTTTTAATCGTTCAGCTTGTGAAAATGTTACAGTAAAATCATGAATATTGTGCTTTTCGAAATATTTTATGCTTTGTATCAGAGAAATCATGTGTCAGAATATATATTATATATTGACAGTTGAACGCTCTCTCTAATATTAAACTTAATATGTATATATAAAAATATATATTTTTATAATATGA